>NW_020185317.1:6938314-6944233 GCF_003031525.2 Neophocaena asiaeorientalis asiaeorientalis
AAAAAAAAAAAAAAAAAAAAGAAAGAAAGAACTTTTTTTTTAAATGAGGAAAGTTGAAGGCACTTCTCAGACAACATTAAGCATACTAACATTTGTAGAAACTTTACAGGCCAGAAGAGAATCTCAGGGTCTACTTAAAGTGCTGAAAGTAAAAAACTTAAAACTTTAATGTACTACACCACATTAACAGAATGAAAGATAAAAATTATACAATCATCTCAATGGATGCATAAAAAGCATTTGACAAAATTCAACATCCATTTGTGTTAAAAACTCTCAACGAAGTGGGTATAGAAGGAACACATATCAACATAATAAAGGTCATTTATTACAAAGCCACAGCTGACATCATACTCAATGGTAAAAAGTTGAAAGCACTTTCTCTAAGATCAGGAACAAGACCAAGATACCCACTCTTGCCAACTTTATTCAACATAGTATTGAAAGCTCAAGTCACAGCAATTGGAAAAGAAAAGAAATAAAAGGAATTCAAATTGGAAAGGAAGAAGTAAAACTGTCATTGTTTGCAGATGACATAATACTATATATAGAAAACCCTAAAGACTCCATCAAAAGTAGTAGAACTAATAAATGAATTAAATAAAGTTGTAGGATAAAAAAAAAAAAACTGACCTACAGAAATCTGTTCCACTTCTATACTCTAACAACAATCAGAAAGCTAAATAAAGAAAATAATCCCATTGAAAATTACACCAAAAATAATAAAATACTTAAGAATAAATCTAACCAAGGAGGTGAAAGACTTGTACTCTGAAAATTATAAGACGTT
Source organism: Neophocaena asiaeorientalis asiaeorientalis (assembly GCF_003031525.2). Classification (NCBI taxonomy): domain Eukaryota; kingdom Metazoa; phylum Chordata; class Mammalia; order Artiodactyla; family Phocoenidae; genus Neophocaena; species Neophocaena asiaeorientalis. Next base: position 6,939,105 of record NW_020185317.1, read on the forward strand.
GATGAAAGAAATGAAGACAGCAAATGCAAGTGAAAAGATTTACCATGCTCATGGATTGGAAGAACTAATATTGTTAAAATGTCCATACTACTCAAGGCAACCTATAGATTCAATGAAATCTCCATCAAAATACCAATGGTATTTTTCAAAACACTTGAACAAATAATTCTAAAATTTGTATGGAATCTCAAAAGATCCCGAATATCCAAAACAATCTTGAGAAAGAAGAAAACGGGAGGTCTCACACTCCCTGATTTCAAACTATACTACAAAGCTACAGTAATCAAAACAGTATGATACTGGCACCAACATAAAAAAATAGATCGATGGAACAGAATAGAGAGCACAGAGATAAACCCACACTTATAAGGTCAACTAATCTATGACAAATGAGGCAATAATATACAATGGAGAAAAGACAGTCTCTTCAGTAAATGATATTAGGAAAACTGGGCAGTACACACAAAAGAATCAGACTGGACTAATTTCTCACCATATACAGAAATAAATTTAGAATGGATTAAAGATTTAAATGTAAGACCTGAAACCATAAAACTTTTAGAAGAAAACTTAGGCAGTAAGCTCTTGGACATCAGTCTTCACAATATTTTTTTAGATCTCTCTTCTGAAGGGGAAACAAAGGCAAAAATGAACAAATTAGACCAAATCAAACTAAAAACATTTTGCATAGCAAAGGAAACCATCAACAAAATGAAAAGACGATCTATTGAATGGGAAAAGATATTTGTAAGTGATATGCATGATAAGGAGTTAATATCCAAAATATACAAAGAATTCATTCAACTCAAAATAAAAAAAAAGCAAACTAGCTGATTAAATAAAGGGCAGATGCCTTGAATAGACATTTTCCCAAAGAAGACATATATATGGCCAATAGGCATGTTATAAACTATTCCATATCCTAAAAACTTTACTTTTAATATAACTTAAAAATTAAATTAACAACTTAATTTGAATTTCTATACAGTGTAGATAGAAGACACAATGAGTGACAGTGTCACTTACACTTACTGTACTGGGAAATATTAACCATGGACAGTTCTGTTAAAACGTGTCATTTTGATATTGTGCTGTATCAATCAACTCACCCTTGAAAGCTAGAGTGCAGATATTTCTCAGTTCATTTGTCAGAGGTTACATGATATCTTTTTTTCCCCTTAAAATCCTTGAAATCCTCTTCCTATTCCTATTTTTTTTCAAAAGAGTTCCAAAATTATTGTGGAGTATTTTTATTTTATTGTTTATAACTCCAACTCGTCACCATAATGAAGCCCTGGTGATATTCATAGATTGTTGTTTCTTTTTGGTGGGGGAGAGTTAGTTTTCCAGAAGGAATAGCCACCTTCAAGGAGTATAAGACACATTAACAGTTATTAAAGTAATTTTATTTAGCTCCCGAATCTTGCATTTCCTTTAAGCTGTTTTCTTAGAAAAGTTTGCATCTTGCATTTGTAGCTGCAAACTAACTTTTCTCCTTGTCTTTCTTTGTTCCTGTTGTTATGAAATGCATTCTGTGCCTATCCAGCTGTGCTGGCAGTGTGTCAGGAATATGAGTCACTTCCTGATGTCCTCCACACGCGAACAGGAACTAAAACACACACAAAAATAAAAGACATTGCTCTTGGATTCTGTTTACAGCCAAACATCAGGGAAAGAGGCAATCGTGTGATTTTCAGTGAGGTATGATTAACTGTGTCTCTTTCTATTTGTCAGTGACATTGATATTTTTGGTTACCTGTAGTAGATCCAAGAGATGTAATTGGAAGAAGAAGAGAAACGGTCTTCAAGATATCTGATTATATTTTAGCTAGAAAATCCCTTGACAAGGTTAGCAAACATTTTTATTAAAATGTTACAAAAGCAAAACATCATTGAGAAAGTATTAAATAAATATGGGTTTCTCAAAGCCACCCAACCATTTGGTAACATATGTGTATATTTCTTTCTGTCCTTCAATCTCTCTTTACGGGTTGATTAGAATTACGAGTTCTGAGTCCCAGAGAGAATCTTATAAATTATGTGCTTACAGACAGGACAATCAAGTTCTAGTAATCATAAAGTAATCTCAGCCCCATACAGATAAATATTTTAAGGATTAAAGCTAGTATTCAATCTCATAACCAAGTTTACTGTGACTTCCCGTACACGCCACCATAATTTCCCCCTCCCCTACTCTAATAATCAGCAAAGAAAATCACTCAGTGAATCATTGGTGGCAGTGTTTAGTTAGTCTTACTTGTCTGATAAATAAATAAAATTATCAGGTGACCCATATCACCAAGTTGCACTTGGATTGAGGTAAGCTAAACACCTGGGTTCAACAGTATGATGGCACTAAGAAGGTTCTAATTAAAGAACAATTGTATATCTTATTGCCAATCCGAAGAGAAGCAGATTCATAAACATATTCTCATGACTTGTAAATGAGAAAGCTTTAATAAAGCCAGTTGGCTGAAATAGTATTTTTTTTCCCTCTCTCTCTCTCTCCCTAAGGAGAAGGGTGAGAAAGAGTCCAAAGGCAAAGTGAATCTGAGGATGCGGTAATGCCACGTAGCTTCTCAGGAAAAGAAAATTCTGTCCATATCTTTCAGAAAAGTAATAAAATCATAAATCCTACATTCTAAAAGTTCAATAAATTAAGTTATTTCTGCACTGATCTCCAAATTATAAGTTAGATTTATCTACTTTACTTTTATTACTTTATTAATTACTTTCTTAAAATTAAAAAAAGAGCTCTAATTTTGCCTTTTGTAAATGTGGACAATGCTGCCTAGATGCAAAGCTAATTCCGTGTAAAGAATGGGGACATAGGTTCACTATGAGAACTATGTAGTTATGTAATTAAATATTTATGTCATGCATATTTTGTATGTCGATAAGTTTAAATCAATACAGAGTTCTCCTTTGAGAACTTAGTGTTCCTGCAAATAACAAAGACCGAAAAGCGTGCTAAAAGCCCAGTTTTACTGATCATGTTAGAAATAATTAAACATCTGTCCTTTATCTGTGAGATCAGATGGTTACGTATTGTATATTGTATTGTATAACCAAGTGACTACTGTTAATTTTCTTCTGACTCTTTATAGGGCCCAAATGCTAATTCCATTTACTGAAGCCTCCCTGGTTAAGGGTTCTGGAAAATTTCAAGAGCATACAATAAAAAACAGTGATGAACTAACTTAGGAATGCAATTTTTCAAAGTTGTCATGAAAACAGCAAACCCATAAGAGAGAAGAAAATGTTGTGAAGTATGGTGAAAATGTCCATCCTAGTGGAGGAGTAAAGGACAGTGGGCATCGCAGCCTTCCTTCTTGTCCTCCTTTACCCACATGCTTCTTTTCCCCCAATTTAAGAGAATGTGTTAGGAAGCTAAGGGACAGGGGATGGCTTTCATGGGAGAAATGGAAAGAGACATGAAGGAAAACTGGGAGGGTGGAGGGAAGCAGAGAGATGGAAGAGAGAATTCTAGAGCCTAGAGTAGCTATTGGCAATTGCAGGTTTTTGACCTGGGGTGAGAGGCATTTACTGCCTTTTGGCCTGGAGATAAGTTTAGCTTGAAAATGCTGAAAGGTGAGGTTGGCACACAGAGATCGAAACAGATAGATCATTGCCAAGAACTTATCTTCAACTATTTGCTCAAAGACAAAGGATTAATGAGCCTGTAAATATATTTATATATCTGTAAGTCTAGCTCAAAAATAACAAGTGCTCAAAACTCTAATTCCAATATGAAGTTTGTGTCATGTTTTAGTACCTTCTCCCAGCCAGACCAGTCTGCCTCTTCCAAATGACTCACTTTTATTTCAGATGATTTGTTTGCTGCTGTTCTTTCCCAGACAACAGTATTATCACTTCTTAGAAATGCTATTGGGAGTTATATTTCTTCAGATAGAAAGTTAGACAGATTATACAAACGGCGAAACACAATGTCATATGAAAGGAGGCAGAAAAAATGTTATTTAATAAATTGCAGAGAACCGTCTGTGTAATTCCTTACATCTTCTGTAGTGACAAATGCGCTTCTGGGGAAAACCGCTCTCCTGTTTAGGAAAACTCTTTAATAGGCTTTGTAGTTATAGGAAACAAATCATCTATAGGGAGAAGTTAAGAAAATACACAAATTCCCTATGTAATGAAGTAAAGGGTGTTCACCTTAGGGAATGTTTTGTTTTTGTTTGTACAATTTGTTATATGTGGATTTATACTGTGTCGTTGGTTAGTGGGATGGGGAGGGGAGATGATGAGCAGAGAACATCTTTCTGTTCTGAAGCCCTAGAGACATCAGAACAGGTCTGTACTCAAAGAGAGGGGTAGACACAAAAGAGGCCTCTTTTATAGGAATGGCTGAAAAACTTACGAAACATGGTATCTATACCCAGTTTTAAATTATTTCATGTCCTGTACTGTGATTCTCCTCCATCAACTTCAGAGCTTAAGTATGGTCTAATACACACAATAGCGCTGTGTTAATGGGGACTAAATGATTTATGTCCACATTTGGGACCAAGGGGTGTGGAGAAAAGGCAGCGACTGGCATGAACAGTGAGCGATGAGGCCATGGTCATTAAAGGGAAGCCAGGGGTTTAGAATGAGAGATAAGAGTGACCAAGAGAAAAGATATGTGTCCTGGTAAACTTCAGAATTATGGCAGAGGGATCTGGACTTGCTACAGTTACATTAGATGAAAGAGGATTTGGAGACATTTGGATTACTAGGAAAATATGTTAAATTATTTCAGGATGTTGAAAAAATAAAATTAGAGCTTCCAAAACATGTATAAATTATGTTTCTAAAGTAATGAACTTCCAGTGGTATAGAAAGCAAATCATTTTCATCTGAGAGAACCCAGAGATGGGAGAAAAGAAGGGGCAACCAAGGAGAGAAGATGGCCTGTTGCCCATCTGAGGCAGACTTGGTACAGATGACTATGTTGCTAAAGGGAAAAGTAAGGTATGGTTTATGGCAGCCTCAGCCTCAGCCATGCGCTTAGTTATCTAAGAGTGAACGGTCTGTACTGTCTTCAAGGGCATAATTAAAGGGCTACACATATTTGAAATTCATTTCCATATCTTTTTTTTTAACATCTTTATTGGAGTATAACAGCTTTA
>NW_020185318.1:0-3908 GCF_003031525.2 Neophocaena asiaeorientalis asiaeorientalis
TTAATAGCCTGCCTTTATTTAGTTTTTGGTTATTTAATTAAATGTACTTGTTTTTAATAATGTAATGAGCATTCTCAACCCAACCACTCGAAACAAAAGCTAGCACCTTAACAATAACCTCTCCCAGCACCACATTTCCCTCCATCTGAAATAGCACCAACCTGTTTCTCCTTTTCATGATCTCCTTGTTCTGTTTTTATATAGTTGTGTTGCATGGAAATATATTCCTAAAGAGTTTAATTATTTAGTTGTGTTTTATAGAATGGATATCATGCTGCATGTAATGTTTAGGATTTATTTTGATTTTTTAACTTATTTTTCTAAAAACCATACCTATTGCTGTATGTTACTGTTATTTCATTCATTTTGGCTGGTTTATACTAATCCATTATGTCTATACCGCAGTTTATTCATCCTCTCTCTCACTGATGGGCATTAAGGTTGTTTCCAGGCTTTTACTATTGTAAGCAGTACTGCTGTGAACATTCTTATACATATTTCCCGTTGTATATATGGAAAAGTTTGTCTTTGTTATATACCTGGGAGTTGAATTGCTTAGCCATATGCCATGTAAATGTTCAAATTTAGGAGTCAATGTGAAACTGTTTTTCAAAGTGGTTGCAGAAATCTTCATTCCAGAGGCAATATGTAAGTCATACGATGGCTACACATCATCTCCAACATTAGGTATTGTTAGACTTTTACTTTTTTGCTAGTAAAATGTATATAAACTGGTATCTGAATGAGGTCTTGATTTGAATTTCCTCAATAACCACTGACGTTAAACTTGCTTCATACATTTTTGGCCTTATGTGTTTCCTCTTCTGTGAAATATCCCTTGCCCATTTTTTCTATTGGGTGTTTGTGCTTCTCTTACGGTTATATAGAATTTATGTATTTTTGATACTAATTCTTTCTTGATTGTATGTTCTGTGAGTACAGTTTTCCAGTTTGTAGCTGTCTTTTTCACTTTCTTTTAGGTGTCTTTTAATGAGTTTTATTATAGTCAAAATTATCAATATTTTAGTGTCTTGTTAACAAAACATTTCCCTACCCCAAGGGCTAAAAGATTTTCATGCATTTTTTCTACAAAGTGTTTTAAAGTTTTATTTTTGACTTTTAAATCCTTAATCCATCTAAAGTGGTTTTCTGGATGTGGTGTGAGGTAGGGACTGATTTCATCTTTTTCCACATGGTAGCCATTTTATCAGCTCCATTTATTGAACTGCCCCTACTTTCTCCACTGAGCAGATGTGCCATCTCTGTCTTATATCAGAGTTTCATTCATGGGTCGGTTTCTGTAATTTTCCCTATGTCTTATACATCTTTTATTAGATTTCTTTCCAGATACTTGATATTCCTGATATTATTGTAAATTTTGTCTTCTCTTTAAATACATTTTCATGGTTTGCTACTGGTGAACAGAAATGCAAAATGCTCTTTTATATTGATCTTATAGGAAGCTACTTTGCTAAACTCTTCTGTTATTTCTAACGATGTGAGTTATTTGGGTTTTCTAAAGACATTATCACATCATCTACAAATAATATTCAAATAATCACAGTTTCATTTCTTCTTTTCCAATCCTTATATTTCTTATTACAGTCTTACAGTCTTATTATACTGGATCAGAACTTCAAGTACAATATTGATTAAAAGTGGTAATAATGGGTTTCCTTGTCATGTTCCTCATTTTAAAGAGAATGCTTCCAATATTTACTCACTTTAGGCAACGCTAACTTTACGATTATTTTACAGGTATTTTATCAGGTTAAGACATGTCTTCTTCCACTTCTAATTTAAGAACTGTTATCTTTTTATCATAAAAGTGTTTTTAATTTGATGGAAGACTTCATATCTACTGAAATAATCATGTAGTTTTCCATATTAATCCAGTAATATAGTAAGGTACATTTATAGATTTTTCTAATATTAAACCATCCTTGCACATCTAGGATGAATTCATTTTGGTTATGATATACTGTCTTTTCTATACGCTGTTGGGTTTGATTAACTAATATTTTCTTAGGAGTTTTGCATCTGTATTCATGAATCAAGAGAATCCATAATCTTCATTTCTCATAATTTCTTTGTTCTCGTGTCTGATTATACTTGTCTTGAAAAATAGGTTGGGTAGTATTCCCTCATTTTCTATTATCTGAACGTATTTGTATAAAACTGGGACTATCTATTTCTTGAAAGTGTGGTAGAACTCATCTATAAAACTGTCTTGATCTGATTTTCATGGATTTTATTTCCTAAGCACCAAGGTATTTGGAGTTCCTGCTCATCATGTCCCTATCAGCATGATGTCATCGATAATAGTAGAGTGGCATGATGTCCTGTGGGATGATCAGGGTTCCAGTGTTCTAAATTTTTATAAAAAGTTGATGTAACCCTGAAATAAAACAGTGTAAATCTAAGAGCAGTTCTTGTTAGATTAGAGGAAATTGCTTCTGGTCTTTCTTGCTGAGTGGTACAAGGGGTAAAAAAAGCATTTGCCAGATTGATAACTGCATACAAGGTGCTGGGGACTGTGTTGATTTACTTATTTACTTCAGTCTCTTTAAGGGACTACATATAGAACAGTAGCTGCAAATTGGAGTTTCTCACTGATTAAGCTGAAGATGATTTCTTGTCAGTCTCTAAGACCTGACTCTTCAGCAAAGGCAAAATAGGTTGCTTAAATGGGAAGTGATAGGAATCACAATCCCTGCACGTGTCTTTGATGGTGTCACTACTGTTTGTGCTTCTCCCAGTAATACAATATTCTTTTTGGTTTACTCTTTGGGTAGAGAGTGAAGTTCCACAGGCTTTCACTTGGCTCTTTTTTTCCATAATAGCCCTTGTTGTACAGGTTAGGGAGCCAATGTGGGGGTTTCAGTAGTTGCCAAATAATAATTCCAATTTATGCATTTGGGACCTGGAAAAATAACCACATGATTGGTTCACAGACCTACTGAGCCCACTGTGAGATGCCCAAAATCCCATTTTGTCATCAGACTCCTATAAGTCCTTGCATTTACCAGTAGACCACAATGACATTTTGGATCTCCAGGGATTAGCATAGCTCAAAACCAGTGTCCAATTATCTCTAAAGGTTTTAGGTATTTCTCTTTCCCCAGTATGCAGTTTTCCTGATAAATGATTACAACTTCCTTTTGGTAAATCTAGGAATAAAGGTGTATAGTACATACTTATGGTCATATTACAAGATTCTCCCTAAAGGAGCTTTTGTTTTGTCAATTGTCTCAGGTTTGGGAATTCGGTAAGGGACTGTGTTATATAGATCCAGTAGGAATTTAGTAGGTTGCTCATCTATTTTAGTCCAAGGGCATCATAAATAATTAGCTACTACCTAAGTCCTCTATAGGTCAAGCCATTCTGAATGTTACTCTAGCTCTGCTGCTTATCACACTAAGCATGCTGACCTTGCATCTGGTGGTTCAGTGCTGCCACTCGGTATCTTTGATACCATCATTCCCATTGAAATAAGGGAGACCATTTCAATAGTGGATCTCCCACCTTCCTCTCCAAACTACAGAGGACAGCCACTATAGTGGTTACTTTAAACTCCCCGCCACCGATTTTTTTTAGTGAAACATAGCACACACTCAGAAAAGTGCATAAAACAAAAATATACAGCTTAGTGAGTTATGATAAAGTGAACATTTGTACAATAATCATTCAGATTACAAAATAGAGCATTGCCAAACCCTAGAAATCCTTTGTATGCTACTTTCTAGTCAAATAATTCTCCCTCTTTCCAAATTATAACTATTATCCTGCTTTTTATGGTAAGCATTAAATTACATTTATATATAATTTTTACTACCTTAACGTGCATCCCTAATCACATAATATTTGACCTGTCTTTGAACCTTGTTTAAATGAAAGCATATATTGGG
>NW_020185318.1:7676-12084 GCF_003031525.2 Neophocaena asiaeorientalis asiaeorientalis
CCCTCTAGGTGGTCACAAACCACCTAGCTGATCTCCCTGTGCTATGCAGCTGCTTCCCGCTAGCTATCTATTTTATGTTTGGTAGTGTATATATGTCCATGCCTATTTTAAATTGAAACTCTCCCTGCATACCCCACACAATCTATTCCCTTGCCACTGCTTTATCTCTTTTCATATCACTTATCAACATCTGATATGTTATATACATATCTATTTATTTTTTAGAATCTATCTCCCTCTACTAAAATATAAGCACCATGAAGGTGTAGAATTTTGTCTATTTTGTTCAGAATCCCCAGAACCTAGAAGAGTGCCTGCCACATAGTAGATGGTGCATAAGTATTTTGTTGCTTGAATTAAAAACCAAAGACATTGGGTTGTAACCTCACTATGCAAATATACATGTGTTTCTTTTCTCATTAGGGGAAAAGGAACTAACACTTTCTGAGTGTCTATCTGCCAATATTAATATTTTTCATATAATATATTATTTAATTCTCAAAACAATCTCTAATGAAGTGGGTATGATTATTATTATACCCATTTTACAGCTGAGGAGCTGAGGCACAGTGAGGCTGGTTACTTTGCCCAAGGTCATGCAGCTCATAAGTATTGTATTGGTGCTGCTAGAATTCGAATCCAAATTTATCTGACTTCCAGGCTCATGTTATTGCTGCAAATGATTGCCCTCTCAAACTCATTATTAGAAATGAGTTTACCAAATTAGTTCTTACTTTAATGATTTTGCGGGAGGGCAGGGAGCAGTGGGGGGAGAGTCAAGGACAGAAAGAAATATAAACCTGATGGGCTGCTGAACTTCAATGGAGCAGTTAGGGACAGTAAGTTCTGGAGGGGACGGGCACTTGTGGGGAAGGGCCAGAGTTAGCATCATCAAAGAATTTTCTCCTTCACAGTTGCACTGATCATTTTGGCTTGCATTGACATATATCCCAGGAGCAATGTAGGGCCTCCCAGGCCGTCTAATGAGAGTAAGAGAGCCTGAAACCATTAAGAAGGCTAGAGTTATTGTTCCTGTACTTGCACCTGGTCCCATGTGCTACAGCTTACATTCTCTTCCTCCCTGCATCCTAGCTGTGCTTGACCTTACAAGGCGGAAAGGGTTGTGGCAATGGCAATAACAGTCCACCTAGCCTTGGGGCAGGGACAAGATCTTTAGACGTTCTAAGCTCTAAAATTATGCCTCCACCTGTAAAAACTCCAAACCTTAAAATAATTGAATGTTTTTAAAGTTCTAATTTTCTCCTGTATGACTAAATCATTGCTTTTCCCCCTTTATTTATCAAATTCCAACATATTTCAGAATTTGTTCTTCTTGGTATGGGAGTGGGTAGGCACAGCTGATTTGTTGGTGCCTTAAGTAGTATATTCTGTGCCTTTGGGTAATCTAGCACTGTGGTGGATAACATTGAAGGGGTCCGATTCCCCACACAATGACTTCTTTTCTTGCTACAGAGCTGGACATTCCCAAGCTCTTCTTGGGGATAAAGAAAGGGCTTCTGTTAGCATTCAGTACTATACATATTACTACAACAACCCGTTATCGCCTGAGCACTTTCTCAGTTTGCAAATAGAGAACAAAGATCCAAGGGGCTGGATCCAAGGGAAGTTTGAAGGGCAAGAGGAGAAGGAGAAAGTTTTCAAGTGTGGAGTGCTGCTGGGAAAGAGAAGGCTCAGGTGAGGTGACTAATGGGAACCCTTGCGCAGCTAGAGGTGCAGCCTGGGCTTCTAGATACCAAAAGGAAGGAGGAGAAGAATCAAATTGACAGTTTTTGCTAAAGGTACCCCCACCTGGGTAGTGATGCGAGTGGGAGAGTTTCTGTGGCAGGGCAACTGGTACTGCAGAGAGGGGTTAAATAGGGCCTTTGCCTCATCTCAATTTCTCTGCCAGCCTGGGAGAGCACCAAGGAGACAAAACCATGACCTTGTAAGGGGCTGGATCCATAGCTTCCATCACACCACTGATTCCTGGTCCTCACTCTTGCCTGTTCTTCACACCTAACGAGGCATAAAGTGAAAGTTCTGTGCTCACCCAAGCCCTTAGGGAATAGGAGCAAAGTGCACAGGCGACTTGGAGCAAATCGGAAGGGAGAGGGAGGTCCTTAGTGCGATGTTCTCAAATAATGAGTTAAATAAGAAAACCCCATAAAATCAATAAACCTCAAAGGACAAAATCTAAAATATTTGGATGTCTAAATTCTCCTTTAACCAACAGTAACATTTGTGAGAACTCGTTCCTTATTCTGTCATTGTGTAAATGCTCAATTTCGCTGGAAGGATGTTCTCATCTTATCTATATTCTACAACATTGACATTTCTCTTTTCATTCACTTTTAAGCCTATTCCAAGTAAAGACTGCCAACTGTGTCATATTAGCAGCGGCTGTGAAATGGACTATTTTCCACTAGTGGCTAAGATGAGACCAGAATATGGAAAATAAAGCTAGTTTTAAATATTCAATTTGCAGTAGATAAGTATGAATAATTCATGTGTCCTTACTTTATAACATAGTAATTAAGGTACCACTGATTTATTATAAAAAAGTTAAAGTATGTTTAATGATGCCACTTTGTGCATTTAAAATTAAAATATAAATCAAAGGTATCATTAAAAATAATTTCACCTTACTATATATTTCAAAGCCCATGGGTTATTTTATTGCAATGTGCCTAATCTCTTAATTCAGCTAAAAAAAGAGATAACTCTAAGAAGTGACATGATAAATAATTTAAAGCATAACACTTTTATGCCACAATCCTGACAAAAGAAGTGAAAGATGATCTAAAGTGTCAGAGGTTCTAAATTGCTGAAGAGGTCTTAGCATTCTTGTATGAATTTTTGGCATATGAAAGAGAAATTTCTGTTTATTGACATTTTCTCATTGAAAGATTTAGAAAGATTCAACATTGATAATGCTTTTGTTGATCTGAAGTGAATTGGTAGGATCACTGTTGTGTCTAGAGCTTGTGAGCACGACAAGGAAAAGAGAAACAAATTTTGACTCCTGGTCATCACATAAGGAGACTGACTCAGAGGACCTGAGAATGGATGTCCAGTATGATTCATGATGGAATGGCAATACTAGGAAAAAGAGAAAGAAGAATATCAAGATCCAAATCCATCCTTTCTGCTATGAAACAGTGTATTTTATGTTAGCACAGCATTTCCACTGTGTCTGATTATTATTTTTAGCTTATTAATGATACTATAATAGTAGCTAGTTGGTATTTATCTCCAAGGCATTCTAAATGATTTGCAGGAACTTTTTATTATTCTGTATCTTATCCCTATCAGGTGACAATCTCACTCCCCACCCCTCCTCCCAAGGCAATTTAGAGAGAGAAAAACAGAGATACCAAAAAAGAAACAGATGATTTTAAAGACAACCACAACAGCAACAGAAAAATTTTTCAGATTTTCTGATTCCCACCTGGGTATGTTCTGCACGGAGCTTTGCTGCTTTGCTTCAACGTGTATGATCTAAAATAACCAGCATGCAGTGAAAGTCCAACAAAGTGAAATTTTACCTTTTGAGAATTAATTAGTGATGTTTTTGACAAGTGTGAATTTTCTTTGGTACCTTCACGGGAAGTAAATAACAGCTACCCAGATCCCTAAGATGTTGTCTTATATTCTAAGAAGTGAAGATTTATATTGGGGGTGGCATGGGGCTTGGTGTTGGGGGCAGTTCTTATTGGAGGCTTTCAATGGCTCTTGGTGTTTTGAAGTTAAACTGCCTGCTGAAAGTTGGCACTCTTTTAGAGAATAGGGGTTTGTTATGGACCGAATGCTCGTGTCCCCCTCAAAATTTGTATGTTGAAATCTGAACCCCCAGTATTAGGAGGTAAGAACATTAGGAGGTAATTAGGTCATAAGGGTGGAGCCCTTATTAATGGGATTAGTGCCTTTATAAGAAGAGACACCAGAGAGCTCCTTTTTTTCTCTCTCTCTCTCCCTGCCTCCCTCTTTCTTTACTACCCCCCTCACTCTGTCTGTCTCCCTATCCCCCTTCCTGTCTTCCTCTCTCTCCCTCTCTCTCCATCATGTGAGGACACAAAGAGACCAGGAAAAAGGCCATCACTAAGAACCCGACCATGTTGGCACCCTGATCTTAGATGTCCAGCCTCCAGAATTGTGAGAGATACATGTTTGTTGTTTAAATCACCAGGTCTATGGTATTTTTGTTATAGCAGCCTGAATTGTCTAAGGCAGGGCTTTGAAATTTTGTTAAAAAAGATCTTTGTCTTAAAGTTTAGAGCAGATCACAAGGCCATGGCATGCAATGATAAAGTTACTCCTGGTGTTTATTCTTGTTCTGTAACAATTTCTGGTAAAACATGATTTTTTTTTTTTTTTTTTTTTTTTTTTTTTTTTTTTTTTTTTTTTTTTT
>NW_020185318.1:12100-85183 GCF_003031525.2 Neophocaena asiaeorientalis asiaeorientalis
TCCCGGACCGGGGCACGAACCCGTGTCCCCTGCATCGGCAGGCGGACTCTCAACCACCGTGCCACCAGGGAAGCCCAAACATGATTTTTATTGTGTTAAAGTATCAGCTATTGGGTATGGCTAAGGAAAATGATGTTCTGGTTAATCCAACAGTCTGGTTAATAAAACTTATCATTCATATACCAGTTTTCAAATACTGAGACAACAGTATCATATACTTGATGGTAAATTGATGTAGAGGATACTTAAAATTTTCTCTGATGATCTAGAACATATTACAGAATCGTACAATGTTGCCAGGGCATCTTAATAAAAGGAGCAGTTTTCCTTGTGCCATAAATGAACTGAAATGACAGCTGAGAGTTTCAATTACTAGAATGCTGTACAAGAGTGTTTATCTAGAAACACACTGCAATAATTAATTACCTTATGGCACTCTCTTTCTTTAAGATTGGCCCCAACTTCTCAGTGCTTTAAAAGTACTCATGTCAAAGCCAGAAACCTTAACCTACAGCATTGCTATTTGAAGTACAAGTCCAATTTAAAGCATCATTATAGAGACAGTCTTGGCTCCTGATGTAGCAAAACCATTTCCCTAAGTGTCAGAGGTGCTCCTTTAAGCATGGGATTACCGTTTTTTGTTGTTCTATGATTGGGATTTTCTTTTATTATAATGCAGAGGATTTTCTTCTTTTAGTGACAAAAGCCCAAACTCCAATCAATTGATTTAGAAGGCTGTATATAACTGACTTTACCCTTTCTGGCAAATGTGCTGATGCTTAGTGATATCTGACTTTCCTTTGACAAGGGGTTTCTTGGTGATTATAAAAATAAATAAATATTGACTTCCTTTTTTTGAGGGCAACAGAGGATTTTCAGTCAAAGTCTTATTTTTTTCCTATTCTCTTCAGAAACCCAAGCTGATGGAAGAGTTGCTTGTTTCTCTAAGGAATGAACCAAAGGTAAAGGGATTGAGGTGACATGTAAGGAGAAATTTCCTGACAGTGTAGTAAAACATGAGAACTAGTTTTGTCAAAGAAAGCTGTTGAGTATTAGACAGGGATCTCCTCCCCACCAAGAAGTCAGTCAAGGCTTGAGATGTGAGAGGGGAGAGCCAGCTCAGTGGTTATCCCTGGCCTGTACCTGCCTTCTGGTGCTTGAGCTTGCTGCTTTTGACCACTTCTGGCCTCAGTAGGGAGATGGTGATAAAACAAGGAGGAAAATGAGGAGAGAAGAGAAGACATATACTGCCTCCTTATGAGTCTGGGTTCTGAAGGTTATACCTATGAAGCTCTGTCTCTCCCACTGAATTAAATACAAGATCCTCCGCCTGACATTTGAGGCCCTCCACATATTGGCTCCAGTCTATTGTTCCAGATCTCTGTCTCTCTCACTCATCCTTTCTAGGGACGCTAGGCCACAAACCACATGGCCCCCTTTTATCATAAAATGCACCACAGAGTTCTGCCATACACACTTGCTCATGCTTAGCCTCTCTGGCTCTCTTGCTATTTCACTGAACTTGAATTCTACCACTTTGAATCCTTACTCACTTAGTCCTGGCCACACTGGTCTATTTGCTGTTTTCCTTTGCTGAGCATGCTCCTGCCCCAAGGCCCTTGCACTTCCTATTCCTTCTGCCTGGAACATTCTTTCTCAGTTATAGAATGGGGCTTGTTCCCTTATCTCCTTTAAGACATTCCTCAAACCTTGATTTTCCTGTGAGGCTTCCTTGACCACTGTATTTAAAATTAAAGTTTTCCTGGCCCTCTCCATATAACCTACCCTGCTTTACTTTTCTCATAGCACCATTCTCTGCTATATTATACCACTTACTTATAAACTAATTTCTTTTCTGTCCCACTCCCCCCACACCTTTACCACCAGAATTTAAGTTTCATTCAGGCAGAGATTTTTGTCTGTGTTGTTCACTGCTGTATACCCAGCACCTAGAAACAGTGTATGACGTACAGTGTACTCTCAACAAATATTCACTGAACAATGAATAAATGGATGCTGTCTTCTGCCTGAAATTCCCCTCTTCATATCCACCTATATTTTAAACCATCCTCAGATGCTACCTCTTTCATGAAGCCTTCCTTGATTCCTCCCAACATTATTTTCCCTCCTCTGACTCCCTAAAATTTCTCCTGCTTGAAGTGAACTCACTGTATTCTCACCTGTGCCATTGTGACCTGTGAGTTTTCTTCTTCCTTCTGATATATATTTACTTCTTAAGGGCAGAGTTTGTGTTGCTATCCATACTCCTTTCACAAATATTTTAACTTTAAAAACTCACTTAAGAGTTCCACTTCTGGGATGGCAGTATGAGGAGCTCCACAGATCCACTCCCTGTTGAAACAAGCATAACTGATGAAAACTTTAAAAGAAAAACTGGAAATTGTCCTAAGGCATACAGTAAATAAATCAATATTTATTCCACAAGAACAGAATGTTCTGAAGCTTTCCTGAAATGAAATGACTTATTTGAAATAGAATATGAGGGAAGTTCGAGCCTAAGGGAACTCAAAAACAGTGGAGATTTTGGTGGTAAACAAATCAGAGGAGGCTAGTAGCTCTTTTTAATTTAGAACAACAAGATAAACCATAGGATAGCTAGTTCACTAGAGAACCATGGTAAGAGACAGCAGTGAAAAGCCATCCTGGAGTCAGAGCAAACCTTGAAGACTGGCTCCCAAAACTAGTCTTGGCCAAATTTAACTGGTGCAGACCATGGAACAGTTTATGCATGGAATATTGTTGAAAACAATAGAAAATTCAACCCAGTTCCTGGAGCATAACATCTGGGTGTGATACCTAATGAGGCACACAGCCTAACAGAGAGGTCAGGGAAAGAGACAATTAAGAGAGCCCTGCTAAAACTACAGTCATTCCAGGATGATTGTGTGCATGGCCTAGGCTTTGTCCACTGAGGAATGACACCAAAGGCTTCACATGTGGGAAAAATAGACTTCACTAAAATAGCCTATCCAAGTTATTAAACAAATAAACAACAAGCAAAAACAAAAACAAGCCTCAGAGAGTGGGGAGGGGAATCAGTGTCCAGAGTTGCTACATTACCTTAAATCTCCAATTTTCAACTCCAAATAACAAGATATGCAAAAACAAACCAGAAAAGCATGACTCATTTACAGTAAAGAGAAAAAAAACAACGACCAGGCAATAGAAACTGCCTGTAAGAGGGCCAAAATGTCAGGTTTAACAGACAAAGACTTCAAAGATGTCACTATAAATATGTTTAAATAACTAAAGTAAACTATGCTTAAAGAAGTAAAATAATTTATGATGAAAATGTAATCAAATAGATAATAACAATTAAGAGATAGAATTTTTTTTTTAAAAAAGAACCAAATGGAAATTCTGGGACTGAAAAGTACAATAACAAAAGTGAAAGTTTGTTAGAGGAGCCCAACAGTAGATTTGAACTGGCAGAAGAAAAAAAGTCAGTGAACTTGAAGATAGATCGTTAGATATTATGCAATCCGAAGAACAGAGAGAAAAATATAATGAAAAAAAGAATAGGGCCTTGGTGAAATGTGGGATGCCATTAAAGCACACTAAACTATGCATAATGGAAGTACTTGAAGGAGAGGAAAGAAAGGAGTAGAAAAAACATTTGTGGAAATAATGGCTGAAAACTTCCCTCATTTGATGAATATTAATCTACATATCCAAGAAGGCCAATGAACTATAAAAAGGATAAACACCAAGAGATCCACATGCAGACACATCATAGTAAAAATGTTGAGAGACAAAGAGAAAACTCAAGAGCAGAAAGAGAAAAATGACTTATCACGTACAACAAAACCCCAATAAAGAGAAAAAGATGGTTTCTCTCAGAAACAATGGAGGCCAGAAAGCATTGGAATGACATACCCAAAATGCTGAAAAAAGAAAAAAAAATCTATGAATTAAGAATCCATATCCAGCAAAAGGAGCTTTCAAAAATTAAGGCAAAATAAAAACATTCTCAGATGAAATAATGATAGAATTTGTTGCAAAAGATCCATTTTATAAGAAATGCTAATTGAGGTTCTTCAGTATGAAAGCAAGTGACCCCACAAAGTAATTTCAATCCACATGAAGAGAAAAAAAGCACCAGCAAAGGTAATAATAAAAGACAATATAAATATTTCTTTTCCTTTATTCTTTTCACTGATTTAAAAAGCAGTTGTATATTTGTGCTGCTAGGATTGTAACATGCAGAAATGTAATATTTGACAATAACAGCACAAATGAGGTTGGTGGAAGCAATGTTATATTAGAGTAAGGCAATAGCAGCAGAAGGTAACTTATAGCCATTGGAAAAAATGAAGAGAATCAGAAGTGGTAAATAAGGCTAACAATGCAAACAATATAAATATATATTTGATTTCCTTTCTTCTCTCAGCTTCTTAAAAAGACATAAAATCATATACTGTAATAATTATAGCAATGCATTCTTGGGTTTGTGACATGAATAGATGTAATATGTATAATATTAATGGTACAAAAATGGAAAGTGGGAGCACAGCTATATCGGAATAACATTTATTTTTATCACTGGAATTAAGTTTAATATAAATCTGAAGTAGAAAGTATGTACAGATGTTCCATAGTTTATCCTAATGATAGATAATTATGATTTTAAAAATACTTAGAAAAAAATTAAAAATACTTAGGTAGAAAATAATAGATGCATATGGTGAATATTTCTAAGTGTAAAGGGAATTGCATTAGTCAGTTATTGTTGCAATAATGCATTATGATAAGGACCCCCACAAAGTATCAATGTCATACCATGACAAACATCTGTTTCCTATTCACAAGTTTGTAAGTCAGCTTGGTTTGTAAGTCAGCTTAGGTTCACTGATCTCATTTGGGCTTGCCTGGGCTTGGCCCCACTCTGTGGGCTGGTTCCAGGTTTAGTCCATGTATCTTATTCTCTTTGGACCAGGAGCTACCCAGGGCTACTGGTGGGTAGAAGAAGCACGAGGAGCCAAGCCATTAGCATCAAGTCTGCTAATATTCCTTTGGTCATAGTAAGTCATGTGGCCAACTGCAGTGGAATAGGGGAAATACACTCCTCTTACTCTAGTGGGAGGTACTAAAAGTCACAAGGTAAAGGGTGTAAATGGATAATTCTTTAACAGTGAGGGTGTGACAAATTCCAATGTACCTTATAATATGTAGTAAAACAATAAAACATAATCTCACTTCACATTGCCAGTAACCCACTCTTCCAAAAAAGAACCACTGTTGCTAATTTCTTAAATATTCACACAGAAATATCTTTTTATATATGAGTATGTGTATGGTGAATCAGTTCATATCAGTAGTTTCTATAGACATTGCCATATTGTTCGCCAAAGTGGTCGCACTAATTTACACTCCAGCTAACTGTGAATGAGAGGATCCGTTTCTTCACATGCTTGCCAACACTAGGTACTATGAAACATTTTTATTCTTTGCCATTATGGTTTAGTTCGCAGTTATTTCCCCATGTGTACATGTCCATTCACATTTTAAACTCTATATCTATTCATGTCCTTTGCCTATTATTCTGTTGGATTATTTTTCTAACTGATTTATAAGAGCCCTTTATATATTAGTAAAATTCTCCCTTTGAGTTGTTGCAATTTTTCTCCCAGTTTATGGTTTGTCTTTTGACTTTGCTTATTGTGGTTTTTTTTTTCCCCCGTTGGAGAACTGTTTAATTAGTATGTACTAAAATTTATCAATCTCTTTCCTTATGGTTCATGGGTTTTAAGCTTTGCTTAGAAAGGTGCTCCCCACCTGAGGAGGTTCACTCCTTGAGATTCTGATTTAATAGAACTTCAGCATGGTTCCAGGAATCTTTAACAAGGTGCTAAATGAGTAATTTTGGCCATCAGCCAGGTCTAGAAACATGGATGAAATAAGATCAAGTATGTAGGGCACCTGGTAAATGAGCAGACATTCAGTAACTATTTGTTCTCTAGTCTCACCTTATTATCCTAATAGGTAACTTTGAAATTTGCCTTGGGAAGAGATAAGTTTAAGTTCAGCATATTTTTTTGCAAAGCTACTTATCCCAATTGTTAATTTTGTAAAGACTTTTGGCTTCACTAAATGATTATCAGCTCTTCTCACCATTAATCGGCAAGCATATATTGAGTGCCCATAATTTGCCGAACTCTGTAAAGTCCTGTTCTTAATATTATTAGGAAGATGATGATACTTACCCTTCCCTAGTGGAACATGGGAATCAATTTGTTTATTCAGCAGTAGTGATTGAATTATGTTAAGCTATGCCACACTCTCACCTATTTATTCATGTAACTAAGGACAGTTTTGCAAAAAGGCCATCTGTAGGTAGGGGTGCTAACTATAACTTGATATATGTCCCTAGTCATGAAATAGATTGGGCCTAATTGGCCTAAACAGATGGTTCTGGCCTTGTTCTTTGGTGCTTATCATCTGACAATGGTGGTGCCAGACCCTATTATTAGATCCTTGGGTGATCACACTAATTGCCCCTTTTCGTCTCCTGGGCTAGGCAGAGTTGAAAGATTTTATTTAAAATGCTTCTCAATTGTTAACATGTGTTTGAAATCACCTGAGGATCTTGTTAAAGTGAAGTTTCTGATTCAGTAGTTCTGGGGCTGTGGCCTAAGATTCTGCATTTCTAGCAAGCTCCCAGGTTGATGCTGCAATGCTGCTGGTCCATGCATATCACTTTGAGGAGCAAGGCCCTAGACCACAAAGTTTCACTAAATTGTTTTTGAGAAGTCAATGGTTCCTTCTCCATTTTCTTGGCATTTTGTTCCTATTTGGTCTCTTTATTCCTATATTCCTCAACTCTTTTGCAATTGCTTCATTTAACCATAAGCCAGACCAGTAGGATAGGTCAAAGAGCAGCCCTCTTTGATGGGTACCAAGAACCCTTTCTCCATCCAAAGAAAATCCACTGATCTGCCATAGTGCCTTAGTTCCCCAACTCTGGAAAGTCTTCTTAAAGGCTCTGGTGAACGGTGATATTACCCAGGCGAGTAAGGTTAGCTAGACTTGTTAGGCATTTATCACACTGGGACACCAACACATTGTCATCAGAAGGAAGAGTACTGAAAGAATGGTCGGTACACAGGAGAGTAAGTTTTGATGGGGCAGCAGGTACAGAACTTGGATACATAAAGGCACTGAGCGTTAGAGTGAAGTTGGGTGGACTTGGGCATAGAAAGATGATAAAAGGAATCAACAGGACAGGAAGAGGGTTTTTTTGGGGGGGTTGTTTTATTTTTTTTAACTGTGTTGACTACTTGACAAATTGCTTAGGGATATTATTGGCTGCTATTCCCACCGAGCTCCCTTCACCCTGACTGCTGGCTCCTTAACATCCTAATGTAAGTGAGATTTCCTGGTTTGGCCAAATGGCCTCACCTATGACAGCCTAGCTGCTCAGCTCAGGCCCAGGACATGAGGGCTTGGTGCTATGCTAAAGGCAAGACTGGAGGCACCAGGCAGGTGAGATGTGAGGAGGACGTGTTCTTCCACCCTGAGTTGCTGCAGTCCCTGGCTTGTTGGAAGCACTTGGCCTTGAATCCGAGTAACATTAATGTAGGCGCGGATGGCTGGCTGGAAATGGTGATCAGCCGGCTCAGGGCAAGCACACAAGCAGAGGGACGTTTGCAGGAGCTCTACAGCAAAGAGCAAGGGAGAACTGGCTGTCTAGTCCCCATCGGAAGAATGAGTTTTTATCTGAAAAGAGGAGCTGTTAGAAAACAGAAGCAGAAACTGTAAAACATTTTCCGTTTCAAAATACAGCCCTTCCCCCACCACTCCGTGCGTATAAACAACAAAATCCTGGGAGGATAACTTGGTTCCTGCCAAAAGGACCTTACCTTCCACACCTGACTTCTCTTGATTCCCTGACTTAACCTCAACTGCAGAAAGAATTTTTCAGGGTGGGGTTTCGCCAGATTTGATGAGATGGTCAACGGGAGAAAAGAATGCATAAACTTGGCATGAGAGGTGAGAGAGGGACAGTAACTTTAACTGTGCACAGGCTCGGCCTTAACAGCCCAGGGGATGGTGGATCGAGACCAAATGGCCAAGGAAAAGAAGGAAAGCGCGGGTCTGCGCTGCGAGCAGCGCGCATGGAGCGCTCAGCTGCTCTCTCTCGGGCCCTGTCTCCTCCGTCTTTGGCTCGCTCGCTCTCTCGCCGCTCTCTCTGTAGCTAATGCAGCGCGATGGAGTAGACTCAGGAGAACAGCTGGAGACAGCTTAGAGAAAGACAAATTAATAGGAGCCTAGCGCAGCAGCAAATGCTGGAGCATAGCGCTCAGCTGACCCGTTAAATGAGCAATCCTGTTAAGTGTGTGTTAATCAGCAAGGCACCCGTGAGCCGAGCAGAACGCTCTGGGAGATACCTGGCGTGGAAACGGTCTCTTCATCTGCTGCAATTCAAACCCTGTCAGTTACTGAGTCGTAGTCCCTCTCTCCCATCACTCTTTAAGAGAGGAGCTCCTGGGTTGCGTGACCTTGGAGGCTCAAGTGGTCAGGAGCACCGCTCGCGAGCCTCAGGCGCGCGGCATAAACAATCATTGCCTGGATTCGCTGCCCGGGTTCTATCTCCAAGCCCATCCTGGGGTCCCAGCCCTCCCTGCCCACCGTATGATTGGCGAGGCTGGAAAACCCTGAGACTTAAGGATCTCTAACGTGGGAGGGGTGGAAAAGAGGAGTTCTCTCTGGTGCTAGGAAGCTCACATTATGAATACAATTAGGTGGCCTGCGTCTTTAATAACATTAAGTTCTGGCCTGGGGGAACCAAGCAGGTGAACTCCTGGCTGAGCTAGATAACTGCTCAGTGGGTGCAACTGGAGACCAGGATAGCTGAAAAACTTTGCTTAGCGGTTTTCCCCGCCTCCCCTCACCCAGTTCGGCGCTCGCCCCAACTCTGTAGGCGGGCCTACTCCGGTACGGACGCTAGACGGCGCTGCCGGGACGCGCTTTCCTTCTCCCGGGAAAGGTAAGAGGGAAGTGTTTTTTTTTTTAAACCAGGGGATGGGGGAACTCGGGGTTGGAAGCCTTTCCCACTCTCCCTCCCCGCGCTCCCAAATCCGAAGGGGTGTGGAAGAGGAGGAGGAGCAGCAGTAACCCTTTTCCGTGACGTGCCGGAGCGGTTTTCTCTAATCCCCACCTCCTCCCCCGTGTAATCAGTCAGCCCGGAGGCATCAAACTGTTAGCGACCGAGACGCAGCTGTAGGTGATTTCACTACCCTCCTACCCCTACTCTAGGCATATTTTGGAGCGGCAGCAGCGGTGGCAGGATGTGAGGAGAGCCTGGAGCACGCTTCCAGGGCACCGCTCCTTCTTCAGAGTTAGGGGAGATATATAGGCTTTTGCGCACTGGCTGGAGAACGTTCCCAGGCAAGGTTGGAGCAGCGAATAGGCAGGAGAGCGGCAGTCAGGCAGAGTTTGCACCTGCCGCCTGTGCTGCCGTCAGGGCGATAGGGCTCCTGCCCTCTGGGGCATGCGTGCCTCCTGAGGGGCGTGAGGGCCACAGGCTGAGGCGCTTGCCTCCCAAGGTGCACCATTTGGCCAAGAGGAGGTGGGGCTGGAGCAAGGCTGTTCTGAAGCAAAGTCTCGAAGAAGGAAGAGGCTGGGAGGCAGGAGACTTAGGAGACTCTGGCCACGAAGCCAAGAGGAGGCACCTGCCATTCTAGCGATTTAGGAACCCTCTTTAACCTTTCCCTGGCCAGCTCCCCCTAAAGTCCACAGAAGCTCTGCTGAACTCTAGAAATCTTCCCTGGGCGGGGATAAGTTTTCTAGCATCCTCTTTGGCTACGACAGGGAGTGGAGAAAACGTGCGGGGCTGCCCTGTTCACTGCTCTGGAAGACACCGTCTTCCCCACACCTCTTCCAGCCCCCTCGCCTTTGGGCAGCCTCCCTTGTCACCCGGGAAGCTTGAGCCCGCTCTCTCTGGAGCCCAGCTCTCCATCTCGCCTGGACCGTGATCTACCCAGACGTGGAACTGCACGCTTGAGCCCTGCTGGACGTCCCCAGAAGTTTTGCAAGACTCAGGTAATGCCCATTCTCAAAATCGGACAGTTGGTTGGCGAGGGCCAGGGGATAAAGTCCTGGGCTCTCAAGTGACGGCAGGGAGCGACTAGGCTGAGGCCAACGGGGACTCTGCCTCTCTTGCATCTCTTGTCCCCGCGTCAGGAAACGCTCGCCGGTTTCCTTTCCCTCCTTTAGCCCTCCCAGAAAGTTTAGGGACCAGAGCTCCCAAGGCCAGGGGCTCCTCGCCAAGGAGGAGCTCGCGTCCGCCTGCCAGGTGCTGGCCAGCCTGTGCGTTGCATTTCCGCTGCTGGATCTTTGTGGTCTCTGCGGCTGGAGCGCGGGCTCTGTAGCCTGGAAAGCACTCTCCTGCTGGGTGCTTCTTTCTGACTCTACCCACATTTCTGCCCGTAGCCAGGAGAGCAATCGGCTAGGGGATGGGGCTGAAGGTGGCTCCTGGGCGGAGCAGCGAGGGGTTCCCCGGCAATGCTCTCCCGCTCCTGGGGATTCCCAGCGAGCATGAGACAAGGGAGAGCTCTGGCGATCTGAGGCCATCTCTGCCCGCCTGCCTTGAGAACCTGAAGGGACCCCAGTTCAGACCCTGGGGTGCCACATCTCCTTTCCCACAGGAATCCCTGCTCCCCCTTGAGCCGGTTTCTCAGGTTGAGTGACCCTCTCTGAACCATTGCTCAAGGGAGAGGACCCACACTTCAGACCCCAGAGAGGGAGAGGAGGGACAGCCACTGCGTGTAACCAGCCTTGCCACTCTGGGTCCGCAGTTGGAGCAACTAGCTTCATTTGTTACTATCAGATGTTTAAGAAAAATGCATTAGCAAAGAGACCTGGCAAATGAAGTGTAGGTTATAATAATTCTCTGTTCCAGGGTTTTCTCCTAGTTCCTGCACCAGCCCCCCCTCCCCATCTCTGTGATCCAGGGACTTTGAAGGAGATGTTAGTAAACAGGTATTTAATGTTTCCTCCATGCCACCCACTAAAGTGGTGGCTGGGCTGGAGTGCTGGAAAAATACCTCTTGGCTGAAAGCTACTCTGGAGTCCACCTTGGGTGTGGGTTTTTTTGTTTTTTTTTTTTAGTGGGGTGGGGATCTATTCAGGAATAATTTACCCCCCACCAGTACATTCAATCTCATCTTCTGTTGACTTCCAAGAACGCTTTCTTTTCCCAGCCAGGGGAGCCAAGTTGTAGATTATTAAACATGCTGCACAGCCCCGGGATCAGACCTCTAGGGAAGGAGAGAGGGAAGGAGGAAAGGACTTGTCCCTGAAACTTGCAAGTTCAGCAGGCACATACTGCTCAGGAAGGCTACCCTGGTTACAGGGCCCCTGGGAAGGAAGGAGTTAAGTGTCCAGGAGAGGTGTGGAGGACTGGGGGCCACTTTCCCACTTACACCCCCAACCCCCCCACCCCCACACGGTCTCTCCCTGAGGACTCAGGGGCAGTGGTGCCCATTGAATGCTTTGCTACTGGGCTCTTGGCCAACAGAGTAGCAGGCACTTCAGCTCCTACCTGGTCTTGCAGCTCAGAAGGCATTTTTCTCAGTGCTCCTTGCTTCCCCAAACAGGAATTAGGCAACTACCCTGGGGCCTAGGGTGAATGAAATTTCCAGTTATACCTGAGCCGAAGTTTCAGCAGAAGTGCTGAAACTTAAGTACCTGCGCCCACTCCATCCTTTGTACTCCTTCTCCTCCGCAGAGCAGCCCGTTTTGGGGCCACTACTCTCTGACTGGGCTGTGCTGTGGCTGGACCCAGTGAGGTGGCTCTGGCTGTGTACCACCTGCTCACCATGTGAGCTCTACAATTTGGGGACTGCCTTGGGCTAGACAGCCTGCAATTACCTGCGGTTGAAGCAGATAATTTAAATAGAAAGCATTTAAATGCAGGTAAAAGGCTGTGGCACCAAAGGCTTCTGGTTTACCCTCTCTAGCCCTGGCTGGTCAGAAGGAGGAGCAAGTGGTGACCAAAGCTGTCCCGGTGACTGAGAGCCATGGCCGTTTATGTTTCTGTCTGATAGGTCAAGGCCAGGCCTTCAGA
The DNA here is from genome assembly GCF_003031525.2 of Neophocaena asiaeorientalis asiaeorientalis. Lineage (NCBI taxonomy): Eukaryota > Metazoa > Chordata > Mammalia > Artiodactyla > Phocoenidae > Neophocaena > Neophocaena asiaeorientalis. The sequence goes on from NW_020185318.1 coordinate 24,189, forward strand.
GTAGAAGGGCTGGGGATTTAAGCCAGTTTTGCAGTATGGCCTCTGCTTGCCCTCAATGATCTCTGGGTGGTCTTAACTCTGGTTGAGCAATCGGGCCACTTTCAGTTTTTACGAGACTCCTACTGCTAGGACTTCTGGATGCAGGGGCTAAAGGCACTGGTCGGGCATGGGGAATATAGAGGTGCTTCTGGACTGTAGTGTTTACGGGCCAAATAGAGTCTGAGTCTTGATCTACCTATTCATTTCCTGAGACACAGTTCTTTAATACAGTAGAACTTCCTTGTTTGCCAGTAATTGGTGATAGAGTCCATACAAACATATGCTGCTTGCCAGGGTGAATGGATGGTATGGCTACCTGGGGAATAGCCCAAATTACCCACCTGACACACGTCTCCACAGGTACTAAGCCATTGAAGTTTTATTTAGCTTTAAGAAGACATACACTAAAGAGTTCAACCTTATAAGAGAGATGAATTATGAAGTGACAATTCCAGTTTTGTTTAAAACAAACTTCACTTTATCAATTATGTTGGCTTGCATATTTCATTGAAGTGGCTCAGGGCAAAACATTTGCTGTTTGAGAAGAGGATAGGCTGGAAAAGTGAAATGAGTTAAAATATGGTTAAAATGATTATACACTTTGGTAAAACAGAATTGTGTGTTTACATTTGTTCCTTAAAGGAAGTCATCCCTGTGTGCAGTTTGGTGGTCTGAGTAGATTCTGTGGCAGGTTGCTGTAATATGATGAAATTTAAAGGAGAAAAAATACATTTTCTCCCTTGTACTTGGATATTTCTGTAACTGTGGCAGTACTGATGGCAGCCAGAACTGTTAGAAAAATGCACACGTTGCCTTCTACATTTGAAAAGGTACTGTAAGCTCCTTGGTGAAAACGCACTGTGACCAGGTGGAAGAAATAAAAAAAAAATCCCAAGTTTCAGCTGTTTAGTAATAAAAGTAAGACAAATCACCACCCGACCTCAAGGTGTGGGCTAACAGGGCTTTTCAGGGCTGGTTTCTAGCCAAAGCCAGCAGCCTACAACCCTTAATCCCTGAGTTTTTTTTTTCTTGAGCCTACACCAGGACGCTGTGATCAGAGCCAACTTGGTGGAGAAAGATAGATAAATTCTGAATGTGCAATGTGTGCTTTAATTATCTTGAACTAGGACTTGAAAACAAGCCTCTTATTAAGTTTAGGCTCTAAGCTGTCAGTGTCAAGGGATTTCAGAGTAAAACATGCCTGACCAATATAAGGCCTGATGCAAAGATGTGCTACATGGGTCCATTTGGCCAAAGTCACCAATGAATTCAGACTCTCTGGGCTGGTTCACTTTGAGCTGGCTCCCAATGAGATCAGAGGCACTGGAGTGAGTCCATTGTGGGCCAGTTTCTCTTGGGCTTCCCCAGCCACAGCTATTGCTCCAAATCTTTGATCAGTCAACCTAAACAGATATTCTCTGTACCAAGGAGCCCACCTTTAGCTGCCTTCTTGCTTTTTCTCCTTAAATCTCACCTCTTCATGTAGCTGTTCCTTGGCTTTTCTCCTGAGTTCCAAAATACTTTATATCTGGCTTGCTGTATTCCTTTATCTGGGTGTTTTATTGGCATGTAAAATGTATTCAAACACTAATTTGACCCCCCCCACACCAATGTCAGTCATCTGTGACTCCTGCATGCTCTTCCATTCCTGCCTCCTGCGTCTTATTAAATGCCCTGAGTTCTGTCTCAAATACGTTTTCTCTTTTCCTACTGCTACCCCTCCCTGTCAAAACCTCTGGATTCTTTTCTTTCTTTCCTTTTTTTCCTCCCCTTCGTCTCCCCCCTCTCCCCTTGTCTCCTCACTCCCTTCTTCCCTCTTTCCCCCCTCTTTCCCCCTCCAGATTCTTGACCTCATCTTCCATAAGAACGTCTCCTTATTGTCTTTGGTCTGCTCTCCAATATATTCTGCATATTAGAACTAATCTTCCTGAAGAGCTTTTAGTTATTTAGTTAAAAGTGTTGGATATCTAGTGAGTGGATTAAGTGGTATGGATTGTTATTGAATCTGAAAGCCTTTCTAACAATTAGAGTTGCCTGATACATTCAATATGTTGCATCGTAACCCTAGGAAGTTCTTCACCACTGCAGGTATGTACATAGTGTGGCCAAACATTTGGTATGAGTTCAAATATCAGATTTGGGAGATTGAACTGGATGACCTATTACTACTAACCCAGAGATTCTATCATCCTTTAAACATCCAGGAACTTAAATAGGGTCCAAATAAGATAGAGTCTCCTATCAGTTTGCCTGCTGAAGTTATGCTTTTATAAAAATTATTCTTGAGGCTGTGTTTTAGAGTCTTCTCTGTTGTAGTCTGTTACTATGCCTGAATAGATTGCTTTGTCCTGGCTTAATTGGGTTTGTGTCACTATGAGAAATATCTAGATCACTATACTTTGTTATGAAGTTTTAACATTTATATTGTGCTTGTTTTATACTTTGTTAAATGCTTTTCCCCTTTCCTTATCTTGCTTAATGTTCAAAATCTTGAGATGGGTGATTTTTCCATATTACATATACTAGAAACCAAGCATCCAAATATTTAAGTGATTTCCCCAAGATAATACATTTAAGTTGGGAAACTTTATTTTGTTTATACCAAAATCTATTATTGCTCTGAGGTCCAGAGCTTAGATGACACTAGTCTAAAATGACTTCATTCTCTCTGTACTAGGTATCAAGTCAAGACCAGATTCTTTGGACAGAAATCTGAGGCCCTTTGAGATTTAGCATCAGCCTACCTAGTCAACCTTATTTCTCACTACCTTTCTGCTCACATGATGATCTAGCTGAACCAGACCACTCACCATTGTTCAACATACCTTTTTGTTATCCATAATTTGTACCTTTGCTTATGCCATTCGTTTAACCTGGAATGTCTTCCTCCTGCCCTCCCCCATCTCTACTTCTCTGCCTGTTGAGAATGAACCATATTCAAGAAGCAGCTTAAGTGCCACCTCTTCCATGCATCCCTCCCCAATTTCTCTCTCATGCTCCATAGCCAAAAGAATTTCTCCCTTCTTAGAACTCTCTTGACACGTTGGTGATTCCTCTTTTATGATAGTTGCCTTGTTTGAAAACCGTTATTGTTATCACTTTATCTCCTCTACTAAAGTTTAAACTTCTTGAAGGTTATCTAATCTGCCTCTGATTCTGCAGAGTGCCATGAATACAGGGAGCATACATTACATATTTATTTAATTGAGTTGCCATTGACATCTCAATGTTAGCCTTAATAATTTACTGAAAATCTCTATCAAAATGATAGGTACAGGTTAAATAGGAAATTACCAAATTTATTATCAGCCAGTAATGCTATGAAGCAGTATAATAGAGAAGTGATTTTTTGGTTAGTGTTTATTATTTTTTAACATCTTTATTGGAGTATAATTGCTTTACAGTGGTGTGTTACTTTCTGCTTTATAACAAAGGGAATCAGCTATACATATACATATATCCCATATCTCCTCCCTCTTGCATCTCCCTAAGGAAGTGATTTTTAAAATAGTTCTGCTCTAGAAGTGCTTTCCAATAAACATGTGATTGTATAAATTTAAATAGATTCCAATTAAATAAAACTAAAATTTCAGTTCCTCAGTCACACTAGTGACATTTCAGGTTCGCAAAAGCCACATGTGACTAATGATTACTGTATTGGGAAGTTCAACTATAGACCATTCCTATTAGTGTGGAAAGTTCTATTGGACAGTGCTGTTATGCAATAATGGTTCTCCACATTTATTTCCACCTAGAAACGTATTCACAGAGGCAACTGATTTCATGGGTTTATGCAGACTTATTCACAGTCCCCAGTGCCATAGTGCTGCCACTTTCCTTCCCTCTTAGAACACAAATCAGATAGTAACATTACAGGAATCACTTTGACTCTATTTGAGGGAAAAATGAGATATGTACATCACATGAAACATCTCCCCAAAATATCCAGATGAAATTCTGAAGAAGAATTATAAGGAACTTTCCATTCTGCATATAAAATATAAATTATACTGGAAATTAGAAAAATATTGTGGTACTTGTGTTGGAACAGACAAATCAATGTAATGGAGCAGTGTCTATTTCTTTGGAAATAATTTTCTTTGGAAATAGTAAACTATTTCCAAATATGCTATGGATTTTAAGATATGATAAAGAGGCATTTCAAACCCATGGGTTGGGAGAAAAGACAGGTTTTTCAGTAAATGTGGTTAGGACAACAGGGCTAGTCTTTTGAGGGGAAGTTTAATAAAGCTACATCTATACTCACCATTTAAATCAAAGTCCCAGCTGGGTCAAAGATTTAAATGTAAAAAAAATTAAACTATAAATGTACTTGAGAATATATTATTTTAAAAGTTTATATATTATAATTTAACATTTATAATATTTTTACAGTTTTGAGATTAAGGAAGATTTTCTAATCACTTTATGAAGACTGATGGCTTAAAGGGAAAGATAAATAAATTTTACCTTCAAAACCACTATGTGGCCAAAAAAGTATTGTAATCAAGATTGAAAGAACAACAAACTAGGAAAAAATATCTGACACATAACAAAGATTAGATATTCGCAATATATAAAGATCCTACACATCAACTACAAAGTAAATGTCCTAACAGGAAAATGGTGAAAAGTTATGAGCATAATATTCATAACAGAAAGAATACCAACAGACAAACTCACTTTGAAAATAAAAACTAATAGTTTTCACCTATCAGATTAGAGAAGATTTATGAGATTTACCAAACACAGTGTGAGGATATGGATTATCTAATGTACTGTTTAAACTGGTACATTTCCAGAGGGTTATTTATCAATCTGTATAAAAATGTGAAAAGTACATACCTTCTATGAGCTAACGATTTTATTAAGAATTTTTTGTTAGAACATAAATGCAAATGCTAAAAGATATATATACAAGAATGCTTGATAACATTATTTTTTTGCTTACGTTGTTTATAGTAACAAAGCTTTGGAAGCAACCTAACTGGCTATAATAGTGGATTGACTAGGTAAATCGGGATGTGTCAATTTAGCCAATTAGTACATACAAATTAAGGATAATGTAGACCTACATTTATTGATATGGCAGTATATCTATATATACAATTTAATGGAAAAGGTAGATTACAAAGCAGAATAATTCAATTTCTGCATATTTCTATGTATTTCTATATAGCTACATGTGCATATAAACATGAAAATGTATAGAAAATTGTTCACCAAAATGTTAATTATTGGTGGAGGGATTTGGGGTTTATCTTTTAAAAATGTTTGTGTTTTTAATTATTGTTTGTATTTACAGTGAGAATGATAAAAGCATATATAATGCAGGTAAAATACTCAGTACACAGCACTCAAATGCTTGATGCATGATGGTAGTTATTCTTCTATCATTTACAAAATAAGCTAGTCAAAGTTAGATGCAAATTTCAGAAGGATTCAAGTAATAAAGGTGGAAAAAAGGAAAGCATATAATAACTTGAATAAAATAAAATTGGAAAGAGTTCCTAATAATAAAAAGAAAGAGAAGTCAAGAAAAATCAGTAAATCATTTTCCTTAACATTGAAAATGTGTATGTGTAAAACATACAACAATAACAGGTAAAGATAAATTGGGATAAGTAATTGCAATATATGACAGATAAAGGTCTACTTTTACTCTGAAATACGACTTTCCATCAGCTAACCACACCCAAATAATTGTGTTATTTGGACTCTTACTTTTTATATTATAAATGCATGCCTACAGTTATTGTAGTATTTCACATCCCACTTCTGATAACACCTACATTAATTCTGGTGAGTTATGGATTGCTGGGGAAAGGAGCACACTTTGTAATATCCTAATTTAATTAGACAAGGAGAAAGCCTCATAAGATGGGAACAGATGCAGCATATCTTAGCATGGACTTAACCTGCTCCCTAGTTCCCTATAAATTTACAGTTGCCAGTACCACTATCTATACAGGGAACAGTCCTGCCAGACTCAAAAATATAGCTGATTTTTCTCCCCTGCAACATTAGTTTTTTATACTCATAGTCTAGTCACCATTCTGGAAAAAAAAGCTTGTACTAACAAGCTTTGTACTTCCATTTAAGGGGTGTTTAGCACTAATAGGCTCCACTGGTTCTTGAACCATACTCAGCATTAACAAGGCCAAATCCTGAACTGGGGAAAGAGCCAGATCAGTGCCGAGATGTCCCTGGACAAAATATCTGCCTTCAGCTTTCTAGGATACAAAAATGTCCATTTCCCTGATGTCTACTCTCTGGTTCTTATTTGATATCCTTTTAAATGGGTGGTTCTGACACTGAGTTTGAACCAAGGACTATGACGAAAAATCTCTTATATACACACAGTAATGATAGCTAACCTCTACTAGGGACTTATTATATTCTGGGCATTGTTCTAAGTGCTGTATATAAAATCACTTTCTCATAAACTATCTCATCGGAAGGTAGGCAGCATTTTTATTTGTATTTTAAGAAGAGGAAACAGACACAGAAGTTCAGTAATTTGCCTAAAAACCCACAAAGCTATTGAAATGACTGTTCCGGGATGAGAAACTAGCCAGTCTAGCTCCAGAACCCATGCATTTAAACATGATACAAAAGTATATATACATATATATGCTAAGGTAGTTATTTTATTTTTCTTGCATGCTGTTGTAACAGGTTATTTTTTTAGTTCCTTTGTGTAGCTTTCAAATTTTCTACAATTAGGATATGTTACTTCTATAATGACAAAGATACATGATATTAAAAATTGAATTAATGCTTCAGATTGAGTCATGGACATAGCCCTCTCAACTCTTTGATTTTGTATTTTTTAAAGTAATCTAAGGCATTGGTACCATGGTACATATTAATCAAAAAGCCCATTTATTTTTTGAGGGTGGTACTTGTAGTCTGTTGATAGGAAGATAATTGTATTTTGCAACTGAAAGGCATAATGGGAACACCCCTGAAACGTTTGCTTTAAAGCCTAGTATGTATAATTATTTCCAAGTTGAGCCTAGTGAGAAGTCTTGTTAACTCCTTTGTGATATTGCTTCCTTTCTTATCCAGCCTAAGCCTTGTAGTATGTTCCTCTTGCTAGCCTTATCTAACTCTAGAATCATCTTGTCATTAAATCTGCCCAGAACATGCCTCATTCTTGGATCAATCTAACCATCAATTTCTATGCCCCAATATCTATGGCTGAACTCCTCTAGAAAAAAAAATCACAAGTTCATCAGGACCAGTGTCACAACCAATGCATGGTCTACAACCTAAGCTGGGACTTTCAGAGCTGCTAGGAAGACTTTAAAGTTTTTATTGATGTATAGCTGATTTACAGTATTATATTACTTTCAGGTGTACAACATAGTAATTTGATATTTTTATAGATTATACTCCATTTAAAGTTATTATAAAAGACTGACTATATTCCCTGTGCTGTGCATTACATCCTTGTATCTTATTTTATACCTAAAAGTTTGTACCTCTTAATCCCTTTCCCCTACCTTGCCCCTCCCACCACCACTCTCCCCACTGGTAAGCACTAGTTCTGTTTCGGTGAGTCTCTTTATGCTTTTTTATATTCATTTGTTTGTTTTTTATATTCTACCTGTGATATCATGCAGTATTTTTCTTTGTCTGACTTATTTCACTAAGCGTAATAACTTACAGGTCCATCCATCCATGTTGTTGCAAATGGCAAAATTTTATTCTTTTTATGGCTGAGTAATATTCCATTACATATATATACTGCATTTCTTTATCCATTCATTTGTTGATGAACACTTAACGTTGCTTCCATATCTTAGCTATTGTAAATAATGTTGCTATGAACATCGGGGTGCATATATCTTTTCAAATTAGTATTTTTGTTTTCTTCAGATATATACCCAGAAGTGGAATTGCTGGATCATATGGTAGTTCTATTTTTAACTTTTTGAGGAACTGTCATACTGTTTTCCATAGTGGCTGTACCAATTTATATTCCTACCAATAGTGTACTAAAGTTCCATTTTCTCTATAACCTCACCAACATTTATTATTTGTCATCTTTTTTAATGATAGGCATTCTGACAGGTGTGAGGAGATTTCCCAATGTGGTTTTGATTTGCATTTTCCTGATGATTAGATATTGAGCATGTTTTCATGTACCTGTTGGATATCTGTATGTTGTCTTTGGAAAAATGCCTATTCAGGGAAAAATGCCCATTTTTTAATTGATTTATTTGTTTTTCTGATATTGAGTTGTTATATGCTCTTTATATATTTTGGATATTAACCCCTTATCAGACATATCATTTACAGATATCTTCTCTGATTCAGTAGGTTGTCTTTTCATTTTTTTATGATTCCCTTTGCTATGCAAAAGCTTTTAATTTTAATTAGCTCCCATTTGTTTATTTTGTTTCCCTTACCTGGGGAGACATATCCCCAAAATATTGCTAAGCCTTTTATCAAAGAGTATATTGCCTATGTTTTCTTCTAGGTATTTTATGGTTTCCAGTCCTACATTAGGATCTTTAATCCATTTGAGTTTATTTTTTTATACGGTATAAGAAAATGTTCTAATCTCATTCTTTTACTGGTAGCTGTCCAGTTTTCCCAGCACCACTTATTGAAGAGACTGTCTTTTCCCCATTGTATATTCTTGCCTCCTTTGCCATAGGTAATTGATGATATGTGCATGGGTTTATTTCTGTGCTCTCTTGTCTGTTCCATTGATCTATGTGTCTGTTTTTGTGCCAATACCTTACTGTTTTAATTACTGTATCTATGTAGTATAGTCTGAAGTCAGAGGGCATGATACCTCCAGCTTTGTTCGTTTTCCTCAAGATTGCTTTGGCTATTTGGGGTCTTTTTGGTTCCATACAAATTGTAGGATTATTTGTTCTAGTTATATGAAAAGTGTCATGGGTTTTTTATAGGGACTTCATTAAATTTGTAGATTGTTTTGGATAGTATGGACATGTTAACAATAGTAATTCTTCCAATCCATGAACACAGGATATCTTTCTACTTATTTGTATTGTCTTCAATTTCCTCCATCAATGTCTTAGAGTTTTCAGGGTATAGGTCTTTCACCTCCTTGGTTAAGTTTATTCCTAGGTATTTTATTCTTTTTGTTGTAATTGTAAATGGGATTATTTTCTTTCTCTTTCCAATAATTCATTATTAGTGTATAGAAAAGCAACATATTTATGTATATTAATCTTGTACCTTGCAACTTTACTGAATTAATTCTTTATTTTTTTTTGGCAGAGACTTTAAGGTTTTCTTTTCTACATATAGTATGATGTCATCTACAAATAGTGACAGTTTTACTTCTCTTCCAATGTGGATGCCTTTTATTTCTTTTTACTTGTTTGATTCCTGTGGGTAGGACATCCAATACTATGTTAAATAGAAGTAGTGAGAGTGGGCATCCTTGTCTTGTTCCTGATTTGAGGAAAAGCTTTCAGTTTTTCACCATTGAGTATGATGTTAGTTGTGGGTTTGTCATAAATGGCCTTTATTATGTTGAGCTATGTTCCCTCTGCCACCTTTGTTGAGAGTTTTAACATAAATATATGTTGAATTTTGTCAAATGCTTTTTCTGCATCTATTGAGATGATTATGTGATTTTTATCCTTCCTTTTGTTAATGTAGTATATCACATTGATTGATTTGTGGATATTGAACCATCCTTGCATCCCTGGAATAAATACCACTTGATCATGGAATATGATTCTTTTTATATATTGTTGAATTTAGTTTGCTAGTATTTGGTAGAGGATTTTTGCATGTATATTCATCAGAGATGTTGGCCTGTAATTTTCTTTTTTTGTAGAGTCTTTGTCTGGTTTTTGTATCAGGATAATGGTGGCCTCATAGAAAGAATTTGGGAATGTGCCCTCCTCTACAATTTTTTTGGAATACTTTTGGAAAGATAGGTATAATTTTTTTGTATGTTTGGTAGAATTCCCCAGTGAAGCCATATGGTCCTGGACTTCTGTTTGTTGGGAGTATTTGGATTACTGATTAAATTTCAATACTAGTAATTGGTCTGTTCAGGTTATCTCTTTCTTCCTGATTCAGACCTGGAAGATTGTATGTTTCCAGTAATTTATTCATTTCTTCTAGGTTGTCAAATTATGAATTTCTTCTAGGTTGTCAACAGTTCGCATAGAACTGTTCATAGTATTCCCTTATGATTGATTGTATTTCTGTGATATTAGTTGTAATTTTCCCTCTTTCATTTCTTATTTTATTTGCCTCCTTTCTCTTATTTTCTTAATGAGCCTGGCTAAAGGCTTATCAATTTTTTTAATCTTTAAAAAAAAACTAGCTCTTGGTTTCATTATCTTTCCTGTTCCTATTTTTTTTTTTTTTTTTTGTTTTTTTTTTTTTTTTTTTTATGAAGACTTTGGGCTTTGTTCTTTCTCTAATGTTTTTAGATGATAGGTTTGGTTTTTTATGTGAGATTTTTCTTCTTTCTGAGGTAGGCCTGTATCCTATAAACTTCACTCTTAGAACTGCTTTTGCTGATTCCAAAAGATTTTGGCAAGTTGTGTTTTAATTTTCACTTGTCTCAGGGCATTTTATGATTGCCTGTTGCCTGCCTCATTGACCCATTTCTTTTTTAGTAGCATGTTGTTTAGTCTCCTCCTGTAATTGATTTTTAGTTTTGCAATATTGTGGTTGGAAAAGATATTTGATATAACTCCTATCTCCTTAAATTTGTTGAGCCTTCTTTTGTAGCTTAGCCTGTGATCTATCCTGGAGAACATTCCATGTGCTCTTGAAAAGAATGAGTATTCTGCTATTTTTGGATGGAATGTCCTTTAGATATCTATTATGTCCAACTGGTCTAATGTGTCATTTAAGGCCACTGGTTCCTTATTGACTTTCTGTCTGGATGATATGTCCATTGATGTATGTGGAGTATTAAAGTCCCTCATTATTATTGTATTACTGTCAAATTTCCCTTTATGTCTGTTAATATTTGTTTTATATATTTAGGTGCTCATATATTAGGTGCATGTATGTTTACAAATGTTATATTCACTTCTTGTTTTTATCCCTTTTTCATTATATAATGCCCTTTGTCTTTTATTATAGACTTTTAAACAAGTCTGCCTGGTCTGCGATGAGTATTGCTACCCCATATTTCTCTTCATTCCTATTTGCATGGAGTAATTTTTCCATCCTGTGTGTGACTTTATCTCTGAAGTGAGTCTCTTGTAGCCAGCATATGGTTGGGTCTTGATTTTTTTATTCAGTCTGACAACCTATGTCTGTTGATTGGAGTATTTTGTCCATTGACGTTTAAAATGATTATTGATAGGTATGTACTTATTGCCATTTTGTTACTTGTTTTCTGATTTTGTGTTTTTTCTCTCTTCTTCCTTTAGTCTCTTTCCTTGTGGTTTGATGACTTTCTTTAGTATCATATTTGTGTTCCTTTCTGTCTAGTTTTTTCGTATCGTAGGTTTTTTTTAATCAGTATTTTTTAATTGAAGTATAGTTGACTTACAATGTTGTATTAATTTCTTCTGTACAGCAAAGTGATTCAGTTATATATATATATAACTGAAAAGAATGTAAAAAAAGAATATATATATATTTTTATATTCTTTTCCATTATGGTTTATCATAGGATATTGAATATAGTTCTGTGCTGTATAGTAGGACCTTGTTGTTTATCCATTCTATATTGTAGGTTTTTGACTTGTGATTATCATGGAGTTCGTATTTGTTGACCTATAACCGTATCTATTTGTTTTGAACTAAAATGACTCTCAGTTTTGAACTAAAATGACTATCAGTTTAAACACATTTTAAAAGATCTGCATTTTCACTTCTCATCCCCCATGTTTTGTGTTCTGGGGGTCATATTTTTCATCTTCATGCTTATTCCTTAACTGTTTATTGTAGTTATAGTTGATTTTATATTTTTTGTCTTTTAACCTTCATAATATCTTTTTTTAAACATCTTTATTGGGGTATAATTGCTCTACAATGGTGTGTTAGTTTCTGCTTTATAACAAAGTGAATCAGTTATACATATACATATGTTCCCATATCTCTTCCCTCTTGCGTCTCCCTCCCTCCCACCCTCCCTATCCCACCCCTCCAGGCAGTCACAAAGCACCGAGCCGATATCCCTGTGCCATGCTAACCTTCATAATATCTTGTTTAAGTAGTTGATCCACTGCCTTTACTATATATTTGCCTTTACCAGTGTGACTTTTCTCTTCCTACAATTTATTTCTTGTTATTGTCTTTTATTTTTCACTTAAAGAAGACTGTTTGACACTTCCTGTGAGGTCAGTTTAGTATTGATCAACTTTTAGTTTTTGCTTGTCTGCTAAGCTCTTTATCTCTCCCTCAATTCTGAATAATAACCTTGCTGGGTAGAGTATCCTAGGTTATATGTTTTTTCCTTCCATCACTTTAAATATGTTATGCTACCCCCTTCTGGCCTGCAATTCTGCAGAAAAATTAGCTCATAGCCTTATGGGGGTTCCCTTGTATGTGACCCTTTGTTTTTCTCTTGCTGCCTTTAACGTCCTCTGTTTTAACTTTTGCTCTTTTATTTTAATCATGATATTTCTTGATGTGGGTCTCTTTGGGTTCATCTTGTTTGGAACTCTCTGTACTTCTTGTACCTGGATATCTCTTTCCTTCTTAAGGTTAGAAAAGTTTTCAACCATAATTCCATCAAATACATTTTCTCTAATTTTCCCTCTTCTCCTTCTGAGACCCTTATAATGCAAATGTTAGTATGCTTGATGTTGTCTCAGAGGTTCTGTAAACTATCCTCATTCTTTTAAATTAGTTTTTCTTTTTGCTGTTCTGATTGGGTGATTTCCATTATTCTATCTTCCAGATCACTTGTGTGTTCTTCTGTATCCCCTAGTCTTTAATTCCTTCTAGTGCATTTTTCATTTCAGTTATTGTATTCTTCAGGTCTTACTGGTTCTTTTTTATATTTTCTAGTTCCTTGTTAAAATTCTCACTGTGTTCATCTATTCTTTTCCCAAGTTCAGTTAGCATTTTTATTACTAATTCTTTGAACTGCTTATCAGGTCAATTATTTGTCTCTGTTTCATTAGAGAATTTTTTCAGGTTTTTTTCCCTCATTCTTTCATTTGAAACGTATTCCTATGTCTTCTAATTTTGTTTAACTTTGTTTCTATGAAACTAGGTGAAAGAGTTACTTATCCCCATCTTGAAGGAGTGGCCTTTTGTGGGAGCATCTCTGTGCAGTCTGCGTGTGCCCAGTGGCTTTGGTGGGAGAGCTGGATCTGAAATGAGCATGGGTCTGAAATGAACATGGGTCTTCCCCTGGGGTGTGCTGGCAGCTTCCAACTTGGTGGGAGGTAGGGCTGGAGATGGAGTGACTAGAGCCAGAGACAGGTGTGAACCAGTTATTCTCTGCTCAGTGGCAGTCACAGTCCTCTGGGGGCAGAGGTGGGACCCAAGGTGCTGGAGAAGAAGCCCTGAAGGTCAGGTCTGAGCTGCTTCCATTCCCTCTAAGTGTGTACATTCTCCTTGGCAACATCAGCCTCCACTCTAGTTGAGAGCAGCACTGGAACAAGAGGCACTGGAGCAGGTGCTTGGTGCAGGCTCTGGTACACTCTGGCATGGTCCCAGAAGCCAGTCAGAGCCTGAGGCCATTTTCAATCTGCTGCCTTCATGCTGTGACTGGGAACAAGCAAGTCTTGCACATTCTTCAAGAGTGGAGTCTTGGTTTCTTATAGCCCTCTGGTAAGCCCCATTGGTTTTCAAACCAGCTAATGGAGCTCATCTTGCTGGTATTGGGCCTCAGGGCTGGGGTACCTAATATATGGCTTGAACCTCTTGCTCCCTAGGGAGGGTTCTTGAGCCTGTGATATCCCCTCTTCTCTGAGTCCCTCGCAAGGGGTGTGGGTCCTGACTAGGTCATGTCTCCTCCCTTCCTACCAGACTGTGTGTGGTTCTCTCTTTTATAGCTTGGTTGTAAAAAGAGCCATTCTGCTAGTCTTCGAGTCAATTCCAGTGAGAGTTATTCTATATGTAGTTGTACTTTTGATGTGTTCATGAGGGGAGTTGAGCTTGGTGTCCTCCTACTCAGCCATCTTGATGCCCCCCAGTAGGAAGACTTCTTACATGTACCTATTCAGCTTTCTCTCCTATCTGTTTCCCATAGTAACTATTCCAAATATTCACCACTCATCTCAAGTTGCATTCCCCCACTCAGGTAGATTTTCTTGCCATTCACTTCGCTGTCAGACTTGACTTTTTAGCTCTATACTTGCATGTGAGTGTGTCTCCTTCTCCTTCTCTTCCTCCCTTCTGATACTAATTTAACTTCCTAATGAATGTTTTATTCAAAGTGAATAATTCCACGGGATCCCGTGTTTAGGAATCTCATGTCCTCCATTTTTCCTCATAGGTGGAGAGGTTGACATCCAACAATAAGAAGGATTTTCCCCCCATTTTAATGAGGGAGAAAGATGAATATGGATATATATGGGTTGAGGGTTTGGTGGAAGTAAGTTGAATGAGTTTTCATCTGACTTCTGTTTTCTAATATCTTCAACTTCTTGTTCCGTTGTCCTTCCTTCTGTTCCATTGAATCCTTCTGGGTTGAAACTCAGCCGTTGCCTCCATTCTTACAACTGAGCACAGCTGGAAAAAAGTCACACAGCTGTGTAGACTGGTATCATTTATAAATTCATGATCTCTAACCTCATTTGAACCCTCAGTGTTGCCTAGATATTCTTCTGTGTTTACTAATGACCTCTTTCCCTCGAGCTCCAAACTGGTCATTTCAGACTTCTTTTTCAACTACCTCCCCACTCACTCTCAACAGATGATGCTCTCTGTTACTTTACATAGAAAATAGAAGTAAAATGAAAGCTCTCAAGTAAAAATGAGACAATTGTTAATTTCAGGGAAAACAAAAAGTTGTACAAGAAAGGAAATGAAATCATAATACACCATTTCACTCAGAAGTGGATATTCATAACAGTGTAAAATTGTGGCAAATCTATATTTGAAGAACTGAGAGCGAAACTGGTTATTTTCCGTATTAAGAACTCAATAGGTAATATATAAAATTAGCTAATAAGTAGAAATATGAGCATATTATTTGTAAACATGGAGATAAAGAACAGAAGAAACAGCTTGAAAAGTTGGAAGTTGTCTTTAGGAAGGACTCAGGAGTGGGAGGGCCAGAGGACTGCTGTTTTATGTTAATATGTCTTACAGTACTGTGTAACTCTTAATTTGAAAAAAATAATTTTCAAAAAGTTATGGTATAGAGAAATGAGTAAGGTATGAGTCTGTTAAAGTGTATCGTGTGTGTGTGTGTCTTTGTGTGGTATACAAGGTATGATTTATATAAGGATAGAAAAAAGTGGCAAAGAATTGATTGCAAATTCATACATTTTTGCCAAGGGGAGATTGGAAGGGGGTAGGAGATATTATGAACTTTTTCTTTATTCACCTCTTTTGTTTCATTCATTATAACAAACCAGCACTTCTGTGATTTTGTTTTCTGTTTCGTGATAATGGTTTTGCACTGAGTCTGTCTTTTTGATAGGTATATAAACTTACATTTAGAAAAATGTCCACTACCTTTTAGTCATGGCTGAAGTTCTCCTACTTTGTGATTTCCCTCAGATAGAAAACTTGGCAGAAACTGTTTTCTAAAAAGACCTGGCTCCTTTAAATAGATCACAGTGGGTGTACAGAGGGGTTTCACATCCATGGATAGGAAATGTCACTACAGAGTTTCTTTAGCCACCAAAGCAGATGGAGCCTATGGTTGGAGACAGTTTTCCAGTTAGGGTCTTTTTCAATATTTGGGTCAGGAACCACAGAGACCTTCCTCCTGGGTCTGTTATTCTCTTCTTGGGCCTTATAATTTTTACTGTATACTGTTAGAAAACACTGCCAAAATAGGAGACCTTTTTGTTATCTAGTTCATATAGGACCAAACTTAAGAAAAAGTGAGAGCTACTATTTGTTGAGCACTTAAGGTGTGTCAGACACTGACAGTTATCGAGCAAGTCTGTGAGGGAAGTGTATGTTCACAGGGAAAACATGGCAATGTGATAAAGGAGGATACCTGAGGTAACGGAAAGTGCTATACTGGGATTCATAACCTCAGATCCCCGTGACTCTACCTCTACCGTACTGTGACCCTGCACATGTCAGTTCCCTATACTAGTCCTAAATTCCTGCCTCTATAGAATGGGAAGGTTCAATTAGATCAATAATTATCAAATTTTAGTATGCATTGGAATTACCTGGGGTGTTTGTTACAAAGGTGGCTTCCTGTGGCCTCACTCACATGATTTACTATAGATTCCCTGTGAATTATATCCTCTGTGAATTGGATTCACTGTGTGTGGGGGAGAAGAAATAGATATTTTTAACAAGCTCCTTTGGTGGTTCTGATACATGTGGTTCTTGAACCACACTTGGACGAATCTTGGGCTCCATGATCTTTTGCAGCTTCAGCATTCCATGACACAATACCATGGCACTGGTAGGGATTTTTTTTCAATTTTTTTGAATTTTATTTATTTATTTTATACAGCAGGTTCTTATTAGTTATCTATTTTATACATATTAGTGTATATATGTCATCCCAATCTCCCACTGGTAGGGATTTGATTGAAAGGAGAAGCAGGGATTGAAGGAAAGATTTCTCCCATTCATTAATTCACTGAGTCAGCAAATATTTAAGTATCTATTATGTGTCTATTGAAGACCTATTGTCCAGTTTTTCCCTACATGTTTTATCGATTTTGGTGACCTGGGAAGGAATTGGGGAATGATCAGCCTGCAAAAATAGTGTGTTTTATTATCTGGACTGGTGCTTAGTGATGTGCACATTAAATTAGAAACTGATTTAAGAAGTTGTAAGATTACTCACAGTAGCTAAAAAGTAGAAATGACCCAAATGTCCATCAGCTTATGAGTGGATAAACAAATGGTAGTATATACTTATAATGGAATATTATTTGTTAATAAGAAAGGAATGAAATACTGATACCTGGTACAAAATGGGTGAGCTTTGAAAACATTATGCTAAATGAAGGAAACCAGACACAGAAAGCCACATATTATATGATTCTTTTATATGAAATGCTCAGAATAGGAAAATCAACAGAGATAATAATAAGATTAGTGCTTGCCTAGGGCTGGTCTTGGGGCATGGAGTTGGGTCAATGGGGAGTAATTGTTAATTGGTATGGAGGTTCTTTTTGGAGAGATAAAAATGTTTACGATTGATTGTAGTGTTGATTGCACAAAGCTGTGGATATACTCTACATCCACATATGGATTTGGGGATATATATGAAGAAGCCGTAAGATTACTTACGGCTGTTCACCAAGTTGGTAGAAAATATACCAACTCTTAATATAAATGGAAAATCAAACTCATGCTGGTTCTATCTTTTTTATGCACACACATTTTAAGTCACTATTTGCTCCCCATTTCAGATTGGTTTTAGGGGTCCATCATGTGGGCTAGTTGGATATGCCAAAGCAATTTGGTAGTCAATAGTATGTAAACCTTCGTTGTGTTTGCTTTAATTAAATTCAAGTATTTTTGTCCATTAAACCATAGCAGCTGGTATGGTTGCTTTCGGCCTAGTTTGCTTTTTTAGTTGTGTAAATAGTGGCAGAGTGTGCATACCTTGAAAAGACATTTTAAAATAAAGAGTGCCCCAATGTAGTATTATTTAGGCAGAAAGTGGTATACTTGAATTTAAAAAATCAAGTATATTCTTTAAATTCCCTGTCTTCCGGGGGTACTGATACCCCTACCACCAGCCTAGGAAGAATTTGGATGTTTTTATTATCCTTCCATTCTTCATTCTGGAATATAAGGGAGTTGACCATTGTTTCTCTATTTTAGAATGCATGAACTCTCAAAGGGCGTCTGTTTTTCATCTTTGTGTTCCCAGCAATTTAGTGCAGTGTGGCACCTATTGAGTTGTTAATGGATGTTCCTTTGCTGAAATAATGCCTTCTGCACTGTTTCTCTTGGGGATCTAGAGAGGCTCTAGCTAGGGTCCTTTGTGCAAATAGGATTCTGGACTCTCTTTTTGATCCCAGTGTTCCTGAGGTTAATATGAAGATTCAGCCCCTTGCTACATACACATGAGCATGCAGCACATGAATTTTCAAACACCTAAATATTAATCACATGAGAAAACCTATTAACTAATAGCTGGTCTATAAATCATGTAAAGAGATTAGAAGCATATAGGAAAGTATTTCTGCCCCCCAAAATACATTGAAGAATATAGATTGAAATTTAATCTAATTTTGCTGTTTTAACTCTCCCATTATTTTTATTAGTCTTTACAGTAAAAGCTATTCAGGAGGCCCATGTATCAGTGAAAAAATTGTCCTAATCACATATGTGCCCAGCATTTCTTAATAAAGATCATAATTTGAACCTTTTGCTCTTTTTGCTTATGAAAATTAGAACAAAGTAAAATCGTATGTCCTGGGACTAATTGGAAATCAAAGCCCAGAAGCCCATTTGCTTTGTTTTGGAGAGCCCATGCAAGTTCTTAGGTATACTTAGAGATGCATAATTTAAAACACCTTTACATTTGTATAGCACTTTAAAACTGATGTAGCCTTTATATATTGAATATTTCATTTGAGCCTCTGAAGAGCCCTTTGAGATAAACCAGAGCATGGTACTAAGATACCCCAAAGGCGAGTAGTTTAAGTGCCCACCCCACTTTGGCAGGTGCCAAAACTGAACACAGAGAAGGTCACTGGTTGGTTCAAGGTGGCATTGCAGGTTTTCCTATGTGAGGCATTCGGCTTATAAATGTCTAATGACACTTGGAGGTAGAAAATATCGTTGAAACCATTGTAGTGCTTAAGGTTGGCAGGCAAGGATTAAAACTTGGAAGTCCCTGCCTTAGGGTCCACAGCACAGACTTCTCTCTCTGTCTGTACCTTTAATACACATCAGTTTGACTCTTTCCTATCATTGACTTTACTATAGTCTTCTAAATATATAGTCTTCTAAATATATATACCTTCTGAAGCCTCCAAAGCAAACTCCCATCAGTGGACATAAAATTTCTTGGTCTGACAATCCTACTTTTAAGTTGCCTTCAGTATTTCAGGTTGCCTGAAGTGCCGTACTGATTAAGCTACATTCAGGAGAACTAAATATATGTAGAATATTATATGGCTCCCCTACTGAACACAAAACTGTAAATTAATGAATCTCTCTTGTTGACATCATAAAGTATGCAGGCCTGAGGTGCAATGGTAATATTCCTTGCAGGACCATGTATTTTACTTGTAATGTCTATAAAGTAAATGGTTGTTCAAATGTAGAAGCTATGACAAAACATGGATGTTTATATAGGAAGTGACACAGTGGAAGAAGGATTACAGTGATGACATGTAAAATGAGAGACCAAAAAGGGGGAATAAAATAATAAAATGGACTAGTGGCAGGGCAACCTTCCACTGTGGAGGTCACAGTGAGGTTTAATCGATACATCGATCCTGAATATGGTTAGAGGTGATATAAACGTGTTTTGCTTTGTCTTTCTATTGGCGTTTTGTGGCTGTATGTGTTATAGGGTATAACTGAAACTGGCAGAACAGTAGACTGAGATAATTTGGCAGATTAATTAGAAGTGCTGCACATCAGAGGGTTTTTGGAAGTTGGGAGGGGGAGAGAGATTCTGACACAAATGGAGCTGGAAGCATCATAGAGTGAGCCCTAATTTGAGAAAAGTGGCTAATGGAGATATTAGTGCACAATTTTTCCCTCTTGCTTTTTTGACACCTCCCTCCAAATCTCCCCAGTAGATTATTCTTCCTTTAGCATACCCCTCCTCCCCACACCCCACCCTAAGTTTCAATAAACAAGTTTCTTAGGTCAGTATTTTGAGAGATGTTGCTTAAATTTGCAGTGTATGTGGCTCCTCCCAGTTCTTAAATTATTGCTACTAAACTAAACTGTTAGGACTGTGAAATTTCATCTCCTGCACTAGCCAGCTGTCAGGTCACAAGCAACTTATCTGAACACCCACGAGAATTTTCTTTGGGCTGTAAAGTCAAGCATCTTGGTTATCATGTAGGCATTCATTTTTAATGCTTTAATTTGACCCCAAACATTTTGTTGTTTGTGATGGGCCTCCCACTTCTTCTTTGGAAAATTCTAGAGTCTGAGTCCAAGTTTTTTTCCTTTCTTAACTCTAAAAGCAATTTTCTCACTGTTCTTTTTTTCCCTCTTGAGTAGGACTAAAAGTACTTGACTAAGAACCTTGTGCACTTCTTCTATTTTGAGTTGTTTTTCTCTTCATTTGTGGGTTAATCCTTATTAGGTTGTTGAAAAATAGCTCCTCAGTTCTGAACACAGTGAAGGGAAGGACAGCATCCTTCCAGGTTTTTTAAGCTTTGTCATGTGAGAGGATCAGAGCACTTTTAAAATGTGGTGGCCTTGAAAGGACTGGAAATAAATCTCCAGGAATGTACCATCGCAGAATCACCACTTACTATCTGTGTGATTCTGGGTAAGTCACCTAACTTCTGTGATCCTGCTCCAGTTACCATCCATGCACAATGAGGCATAATAGTACCTACCTCAAAGGGTTATTGTGGGGATTAAATGAAGTAGTGCATTTAAAGGGTTTAGGGCAATGTCTGGTTTACTAGCATCACATTAGCTATCTTCTACTATCACTGCCACAGATGCTCAGGTCTATCCTCAGAAGAGATCTTGACTCAGTACACTTGGGGCTGTAGGACAGGCATGTGCATTCTTTTCTTTTTTTTTAATAAATGTTTTTTTATTGAATGCCCTTAATGGGAACAGCAGTATGAGTTTGTTTTTTTTTTTATATTTTTTGGCCATGCCTCGCAGCTTTTGGGATCTTAGTTCCCCAACCAGGGACCGAACCTGGGCCCTCAGCAGTGAGAGCATGGAATTCTAACCACTGGACTGCCAGGGAATTCCCAGGCATGTGCATTCTAATAAAACTCCTTGGGGATTCTGATGGCTACTTCTTAGTTAAGAACTACTGCTCTAGCCAGTGATTCTCAAACTTTAATATATATCAGAATCACCTGAGGGAAGGGGATTTATTAAAAATGAAACTCCAAGCTCCACTCGTAGAAATTGTGCCACTCCTGTAGATCTGGTGATGAGGGCCCAAGAATGTGCATTTTTTTTTTTTTTTTTTTTTTTTTTTTTGGACTGCGCCACCAGGGAAGCCCAAGAATGTGCATTTTAACTGGAACTCCTCCAGGTGATTTTGATGCAGGTGATCTGCAGATCACCCTTTGGGAAACATGGCTACAGAGAAATCACATTAGCACATTGTTATGGACTGCAGGTTTGTGTCCCCAACCCCAGTTCATGAAGCACAACCCCCCCTCAGTGTGATGGTATTTGGAGGCAGGGCCTTTGGGGGATAATTAGGTTTAGATAAGGTCTGATGGGAGACCCCCCATGATGGAATTAGTGTCCTAATGAGAAGAGGAAGAAAGACCAGAACTTCCTAGCTCTCTTGGCCATACAAGGACACTGGGTGAAGGCCACTGCCTACAAGCCAGGAAAAGGGCTCTCATCAGAAACCAAATCTACCGGCACCTTGATCTTGGACATCACAACATCCAGGACTGTGAGAAATAAATTCCTGTTGTTTAACCCACCCAGTCTATGGTATTTTGTTATAGCAGCCCAAGCCAAGGCACACCTCTCCTTCTTCACTGTGTTTGCCTATAGTAATAATCT
Organism: Neophocaena asiaeorientalis asiaeorientalis; assembly: GCF_003031525.2. Classification (NCBI taxonomy): domain Eukaryota; kingdom Metazoa; phylum Chordata; class Mammalia; order Artiodactyla; family Phocoenidae; genus Neophocaena; species Neophocaena asiaeorientalis. The sequence goes on from NW_020185318.1 coordinate 45,996, forward strand.
TTTAAGATTGCCCAGGTACTACTGGAGTGGCCCACACCACACAGTTAATGCTGCTGACTTACTTTTAGTGAAATAAAAGAACCAAGTTACAAAGTGTTTTTTCAGCCCTAGTAGGGAATTAGCACAAATATGCATCCTGACCAAGAGCATGTAATTGTAAGGTGGCTGCAGGGGGGTTTAGTCTATAGCCATAGGACAAAGAAAGGCCAACTAACCAAGAGGGAAGAGAACCTTTGACAATAGAAATCATACTTTTGACCATTGGGTCATTAGTATTGTGCCCTAATCAACTGAACTTACCCACCAATAGCGACAAGAAAACTGGGGGAAGAAGGAAGCAGGATTGCTTCGAGTTTGTACTAGGTATTCATTATGTGACTAGTACTTAATGAGCCTGGTGATTTTTTTTCTTTTTAGTGACAAAGTGTTCTATTTGATTGCTTTGAAATACATTTCCATTCTATAATACCTGAAAAGAGAACAATTAGGGCTTTGAGGAACTCTGAATCCTCATTTGTCCTTAGCCCATGCTGCACAACACCTGGCTCTCCACTCATTGTAGAAATCAAACCTTCCATACATTGTGATTTTCTAGGTCTCTACAGCATTTTGAAAACCCACTGACTTCTAAATAGCTTAATGCCTCCCCCCCAACATTCACTTAGGCTTCTTGTCTCCTCTATTTCTTGAGCCCTGCCTTTTTTCAGTTCAGCAGTACAACCCTTGAGCTTTCTGACAAATGTGTAAAAGACAGCAATTCCCAGAGTTATATCCTCCACTTTCTTGTGGTTCAGGCCATATCCAGGATCAACCCTTGTGTTGGTGCTAGGAATTGAAAAGAAGGGAAGAGCATTCTTGAAAGTCCATAGTTTTGAAATATAGCAGAACTCTCCAGTCTTAAACTTACTTCTGGAACCTAGAAACCTAAATTATCTTAGACCAGATAACTTTTGTTCACTCTCAGGTTTTTCAAGTGTTGTAGAAAAATTTGTTTGGAGGTTTGGATGGATAACTCTTGCTTCTAAAACATGATCTATTTGGAATAGTATACTAAGCAAAGTTCACTAAGCTAAATTAGATTAATGATAGGTTCCTGAAGACAAGCAAATAACTTATTAGCTTCTACATTTCTTAAGTCTGTAGAGTCTTGACTTCTAAATATTCTTGTGACTTTAGAGAGCAGAGAGCCTTGCTATCTCAATGCCTGAATGTTTGCTTTGGGGTCACCGTATTTCTTGAGCTATGTATGCCATTTGAGTCTTAAGAAGGGAAAAATATTTCCAAGACATGACTTTTACAAATAGAGGATAAAAGTTATTTTTTTTCATTTTTATATTGGCACAAAATATAGCTGTGCAGTCTGCCTTTTGGAGGTATTGAGAAAACACTACAAGGTTAATTTTATATTTTTGTGCCATATGGACATAACCTCATCTTTTAATACCACATGATCATAGGATGTATTTTTCTACTTTGTGACGTGGAGTTTGGGGGAATAATTATTAGTAAATAATGTTATGTGTAAAGAGTCAAAGAGGGCTAATATCTTTAGCAAAGACAAACCATAGCAATTGCATGAACCAAGATCTAGCCTACAGCTTAAAAGGTTTAAAAAATTTTAAAGATTGCAAAAAATGAATAAAGAAAAAGAAAAACAACAACCTGACATAGTTTGTGTTGTGAAAATAAAGCACCTGTTTACCTTAATAAGACCCTCTACTTTGAGACCTGTCATGAGATTCAGCCTTTATTCCTAGAGTGAAATAAAAGACTCACGGAAATTTTAACAAGTTATTATTTGCTCACTGACGTTAATGAAGGCAGGAAGCTTTATTTCACATAAATTGTTAACATTGACAGTAGAAAGAAAAGTAAATTCTAATTAGTATACTAGTCACCCTTTCTGTTACCTGTGTTAGCCTGAGTTGGGTCTTTATCCTTGAGACACTTATCAGACTAGTTTTGAATATTTTACTACAAGGCTTTTGTTATATTTTTTGAAAATCGCTTCTTGAATGAATGAACCTTTTGTTTTTAACTAGATGGAAAATTCTCAAAAAGATGATGGGAGCTCTAAATCACATTCCCTCTTTCCCCATCTAACAAGAATCAAATGTTGTACCAGCAATGATCAGAAAAGGGACATCAGTACATGAGTTTCTTACTTTTAAAAAAATGCAGCACATATCACGGAAGACAAACTATGATCTGAATCTTATTAGCATGATCAAGGGATGACAAAAGAGTACTGGGCTGTGGGTCAGGAGACTTGAGTTCTAGGCTGGGCTCTGCCACTACCTGTGTGATCTCTCACAGATCCTTTTTGGCCTCAGTTTTCTGACTTGTTTTCAAAGAGCTAGATTGGTGTAGATGACTACTTAGTTCCCTCACAGTTCTAAAAGCTCATGATTCTGTGCTTTACATTGCTATCTATGAGATGGTTTTGTTCCCTCAGTTTGTTCACGCCCCTTCCTCTAATCTCACTGAATGTCCTTAATATACAGGTGATGGAACACCTTGACCTTTATTCTGGAAAATAGACCCAGACCAGGAAATTTTTCATAGTGCCGATGATTTCTAAGGGTACTGGACTCTTCTGCATCCCATTACCAGGAAACACACACATATACACAAAATGAAAGTAACTGTATTCTACAGACTGCTGGACAAATGTCTGAAATTATTCTGACCTACCTAGAAACCATCTTACCTTCTTCTTTCCTCTTTGCTTTATGAGTTTGTTGTCTGGTTGATCTGCTTCCATTCCTTTCACTTTGAAAATTTTCAGGAAAACACAAATAGTGTTAATATTGGGTTAGCATTAAATAGTAAAGAAGGAGAGTCTTGAACATCTACATCTTCCCACTCCCCTCAATCCCCATCACCAACAAAAAGATAAAGAAACACAAAAGAGACAAGTGCTACAGTAAAGTTCTGTGTCCCCCCAAAGTATGCATACGTAATATACCATAGCCTATCAGATTGTTTCCATATTTGTCCTAGCTGCAAGTCACAAGTCATTTTGATACAAATAATACTTGTGAATAAGCTGTAAAAATACTCACCGAGTAACATGGAAGCTGTCCCTGGAAGTGACAACTTGCTGTCATGAATGATGAAATATCCTTTTTGCAAAAGGCAATTGTGTTGATTGTAGAGAAAGAAATGAGCTTTCCTAGGTTTCTTCCATCTCTGATGGTTTTTTAAACAGGAAAGCTCCTGTACAGTGATGCTAGGCCATATATTTCATTTCAACTTTCATTTACAGTTGTTGTTTTGGGGGAAAAAGCATTTTAATCAGTTTCTGTATGAAGGTCAGATAACACTGTGAACAAAAGTAATTTATTTATGATAATATCAAAACAGAAACGTTGCTGCACTTAAATTATGAAGCATGTTTCTTTTATCTGCAATACGATTGTATGTATGACTTAGTAGAATCTGGGAGTACATCTTATTTATGCTACTGGTGAACTCAAGAAATTCTCTTCTCCTCAAGGCCTGAAGTCCTGACATTGGCTAAGAATAAGACCAGATGATATTGTGTGATGGGGTATAAATTAAGCTATTTTTAAAGGAGGTATGGGAACTATTTTATGTGTTTGGGGTTTTATTTGCCAAACTGAAGCAGCATTGACATCATTTGTGGCTTAGAAGATGTCATGTGATCTTTTAAATGTCCGTGTGTGTGTGTGTGTGTGTGTGTGTGAATGTGTGTGAATTATTTGAAGTAATGCAGTGAGGCAGAAGTATTCATAAAAAAATGTTTCTTTATCTTGTTTTGGATTATAAAGACACCATTTAGTAGATACAAACACATACATCCTGACTGCTGCCTGCACACATCTTCCCATTCCCAGCTATCCCAATATAGGTCTCCCAGATGATGGACAATTGATTGTTAGATGCAACTGCAGACTATCGATTGAACACATTTAGGGGCACAGTGTAGGCTAGGTGATGTACCCTTATAATTCACACACATTCATACACAACCACTTACCCACACCCATACCCACCCACACACCTTCACATTCCCCAATAACCTTTCTGGTCCAACATGTTAAGATGTTCCACTAATTTACGTTGAACACTAAAGCACAGAAAGAGTTTAAAAGTTGCCCAAAATGTCATAGAAATTGTAGCACTTCCAAGAATTTAACCAAAGAGACCTTAATTCCATTCTTACACTGTAACCACAGGTATTTCCCCAGACCATCACATAAATTCCATATCTTTAAAAAGCTATTGGGTTGGCCAAAAAGCACCTTCAGCTTTTAAGTAAAAATAAGACATTTTTCATTTTCACCAAGAACTTCATTGACCAGCGTATTCATCCTTTTGTTCCACTACCTTCTGCCATTTTTCAGGCAACTTCATAATTCCATCTTCCCAAAACTTTTTATCTTTTTGAGCAAAGAACTGTTCCAGGTGCCTTTTAAAGTCTTCCAAGGAATTGAAATTTTTTCCATTAAGAGAATTTTGTAAAGACTGAAATAAATGGAAATCTGAAGTTGCAATGTCTGGTGAATACTGCGGATGAATCAGAACTTCCCAGCCAAGCTGTGACAGTTTTTGCCTGGTCATCAAAGAAACACGTGGTCTTGCATTATCCTGATGGAAGATTATGCGTTTTTTGTTGACTAATTCTGGATGCTTTTCATTGAGTGCTGCTTTCAGTTGGTCTAACTGGGAGCAGTACTTGTTGGAATTAATCGTTTGGCTTTCCGGAAGGAGCTCATGATAGAGGAGTCCCTTCCAATCCCATCATATACCCAACATCACCTATTTTGGATGAAGAGCAGCCTTTGGTGTGATTGGTGGTGGTTCATTTCACTTACCCCACAATTTCTTCCATTCTACATTATTGTACAGTATCCACTTTTCATTGCCCATCACGATTTGTTTTAAAGACAGAACATTTTCATTATGTTTAAGTAGAGAATTGCATGTGGAAATATGGTCAAGAAGGTTTTTATCACTTAACTTATGTGGAACCCAAACATCAAAGTGATTCACATAACCAAGCTGGTGCAAATGATTTTCAGCGCTTGATTTGGATATTTTGAGTATGTCGGCTATCTCCCGTGTGGTATAATGTTGATTGTTCTCAGTTAATGTCTCGATTTGATCGCTATCAACTTCAACTGGTCTACCCAACTGTGGAGCATCATCCAGAGAGAAATCTCCAGCACAAAACTTCACAAACCACTTTTGACACATTTGATCAGTCACAGCACCTTCTCCATACACTGCACAAATCTTTTTTTTTTTTTTTTTTTACATTTCAGGTGTGTTTTTACCTTTCTTGAAGTAATAAAGCATAATATGCCAAAGACGTTGCTCTCTCTTCTATCTTCAATATTAAAATCACTACACAAAAATTCACCAATTTTGATGTCTTTTTTAAATGTATACTGATATGACAGCTGTCACATACAATCTAACAATTGTTTTGAATGAAGTTAAAGACAACTTGCTGCCAGAGCCATCTTACAGAAAAAAAATGAACGAACATTTTGGCCAACCCAATATATATATGCTTCTAGAGGTCAGAAACATTGCCAGTTCCATTTTGGAAATCTTCTTAAGCATTGTGACTACATATCTCACTAGTGGGAATGCTGGGGAGAAATAACATTTAATATTTCATGAACATTTCTAGGATTATGTGGAGAGAAAAGAATATTTTAAATGTTCTCTAGCCACTGAAACATACTGTAGCAATCAAGCAAATCCCGTATCCCTATGATATCTAAAAGTGATACAGAGACTTATTACAGTAGTTGCACGTGGGGTCTGTGAACCACATTGGTCAGAAGAAGAGATTATCTAGTAATGTGGGCAAAAACATTAGCTGTCCTTTATATCTATTTGAAATCCCTAAAAAGCAGAATTACTGTCTTTCAACATCTGTAGGGCTGTTGATATTGGAAAATTATAATGGTGACTATATATTTTTTTATAATATTATATCACCAGTCCTCTGGGCCACTCCATCTCAGATGTGCTTAATCTCCTTTGATCAAATAACAGGTTTAAAAGAAATTAGTAGCATTCCAGCACCTGATAGCCTGTAGAAACATTTGAAACCATTATCATCTTGTCATTGAGGATCAAATATAAGGACTCTTAAAAAATATTGGTGAGTGTAATATACAACACAGGGAATATAGTCAATAATAGTATAACTTTGGTGCATAATCTATAAAAATATTGAATCATGTTGTACACCTGAAAGAAATATGATATTGTAAGTCAACTATTCTTTCATAAAATATTATATTTAAGTCCAGTGCCAGAAAGAGAACTTCAACTCTGAAAACATGGATTCCATCAATAAACAATTGAGTAACTTTGAGAAAATCAACTAGAAGTTTGAACTGCAGTTACCTTGTCTGTAAAATCTAGGAACTACTATGTGAGCTATTATGATAACCATCTGATCTGTCTCAGGATTCAGCCCCACCTTCCATTTTGCATCCCTGTTGCCAAAAATAACATACAGATTTATTTCTTTCCAATGGCTATTAAAAATTCTTCACCATAGTTCTTTCCCCTTCAGCTTTACTTCCTACCACCTCACTACTCCCATTTTATGCTCCTGCTATACCAAATGGTTTGAGATTTTCTAAGTATAGCACACCGTTCTTTTTTCTGTTGTTTTTGGTTTTGTTTTTACTCTTTTATGCATCTGAACGTATGCTATTCCCCCTGCATGGGTAACCCTTCAGCAGAATCCCCCACCCCAATACTCCCAGTAGATTTAAACTAGTCTTCAAATCCCGGCCCAGATAGGTGCTTCCAAATGAAACCTTTTCTGTCTGCTGACACCTTTCCCTCTTCTGGGCTACCTCTGCATTTTGTTCATACTTGCATTTATCCTGCCTTTTTGTAATTGATTTGTTTATTATCTGTCTCCTCTTTGATGTTCTTTATGACAGGGTTCATGCCTGCCTTCTTCCCTGCATTTCTTCCACAAATACTTACAGAACACTTACTTTTGCCAGGTACTGTTCTAGGCCTAGAGAGATATAGCAGTGAACAAAGCAGGCAAGAATGCCTGTCCTTATGTAGCTTCCCTGTCTCATTCCTCTCTATATCCCTAGAACATAACATAAAGAGTAGGATTTCTCATTCTAGCAAGCAAGAAACACTTGTTGGATTGAAGTCAAGAAAATATTATGGCTAAATTTGAAACTCCCTTATCTTCCTCTCCCTTATTGCCAACACTATGCATATAATTTCTATTTGTACATACAATAATACTTAGTTCTAACATTCAATCAGTGTTTCTTCCTTTCCTAAGTTTCTATACCTTTGTCTCCATCACTGGTGTCTATCTAACACCATTGTATATGAAACAGCGTCTGAGAGTGCTATGATATCTTGGTTGCCTTGTTTAGACTTAGCACATTGAAGGAAGTGCTCTTTCATCCAATCAATCAATGTTTACTGATCACCTAGGATTATGAGGCACTGTGAAAGACACAGTATAAAATATCAAATAAGACACGTGTACTTCTACCTTCTTGAAGCTTACAGTCTATTGGTGAAGACAAGCAGTAAACAAGTAAATAAATATATTATTACAACATATGATAATTGTGTGGAGGCAATGAACAGGACGTTTGATTGAGAGTGAAGGGAGGAGTGGCCGACTAAAGTAGAATGGTTAAGGAAGGCATCTCCAAAGAGGTGACATTTAAGTAGGAATCCATAGGATGAGCAATAGCCAACCATGTAAAAAGTTGGGGGACCTAGCGTTAAGGGAAGAAGGGACAGCATGTGCCAAGCTGCTGAGGTGGCAAAGAGCACCTGGGGAGAAGGCAGTGTAGTTGGAGTTTAGAGAATTAGGAGGAAGGTAATTAAATTAGAGAAGTAGCAAGGGGGCAAGATAATGCAGCATCTTACATTATGCCATGTTAAGGCACTTAGAGTGTATCCAGAAGAAATGAGGAGTCATTGAAAGATTTTAAGCTGGAGAGTGACATGAGCAGGTTTATGTTTTGAAAATATTACTCTGGAGGCTGTATAGGGAACAGAGTTGGGTGTAAGTGAAGATTCATGGAAAGCAGTTGGGAGCTGCTGTGGTGGTCTAGGAGAGAGATGGTAGTGACCTCAACCAGTGTGATTCCGGGGAGATGAAGAGAAATGTCAGATTTGGGAGATATTTTGGAAATAATGTTAATTAGACTTAGTTGGATTTAATGTGGGAGTTGGAAGGAGGAGTCAGTTGTGATGCCTAGGCATTGACTGGCTGGCTGGAGATGCCATGTGCCGAGATAGGGAGAACACAGGGCATGGGAGAAAGTTGGATGGATGTGAAATGCATTTTAATGATGATAATCATGGTGGCGGTGGCGGTAGACTAACCAAAGTTGGAGAGAAGATAAAAAGGAAAATCTGGCAACTGTCAGTGATTTTTCTTTAGCTTGTTGGAGAAGGTCCAACATATTTCGCATATTTCAACTCTGCAGGCTATCTTGATGCTTGACCTAATTTGTCTTTTTCTCGTACACTCCACCTCACGAAAGTAACCAGGATTACATTTTCTCTGAATATGCTGTTAAGAATTAGAAGATTTCTCTCTCAATCCAGGAAGCTATGAGAATATTCAAGTCTTAAAGAGCAGAGAGAGTAATTCTCAAAAGGCAACAACTGTCCATTTGTCATCAGATTGTGCAAATGTTCCAACTAGGTAATATATTCCTAGATCAGTATCTATCAAACTAGTGTCCAAGGAGCTCCTATATAAAAATCACCTGGGAATGCTTGTTCAAAATGAAGATCCTTATCTAGCAAACTAATCAGAATCTCTGCGGATAGAGCCCAGGAATCTCAGTTGTCTCAGTTGTATTACAGGCTGACATATGAAAAGCATTGTTGTAGAGGAGGTATTCTTAAACTTTTTGATGCTTTGGTTCCTTTTGGTGGTCTTGTGAAACCCACGGATCTCTTCTCAGAAAAATATTAATACCTGGTTCAAATAAAGTACACAGGATCACAAAGGAAACCAATTATATTGAAATAGTTATCAAACTATTTTTAAAACAAATTTTATATAGTAATTTACATGCTTTATATTAGCACATTAATGAGATCTAGCAGCAAGTATTATATTACCATAATTTGAAGTAGTAGATGAATGTAAATATTTTGAGACATCTGCCACAATTATAATGTGATCTAAAATTATATGTGATTTCTATTAGTGACAAAGTTACAGCTTCAGCTAATACTACTATGGTTTGTTGCCTAGATTCATAATGGAAGGAAATGCTAAATTTCCATCAGAAGTAAGTGAAAAAAATTTTTGGTTTGGCTGTTATGCCCCTGAGTGTACCTGGCTAGGCTTGTCTGCACACCCTTGTTATTGTCTCCTACTTTTGTATCTAGGCTCTTCCAGAGGGTGGCTTTGGAGAAGACTTTAGATTGTTACTATTTTGTGTCTCTAAAGGAAGAGCATTTTCAGGACGGAGAGAGGCATTGTAGGGTGAGGGACTAGCATGTGTAGTAATTACAGAGTCAGAAAAGAGGCTGGGATTTAAAAACAAGGAGTTCAAAATAGCTGAGACTGAGGGTGGGTGAGTAGAGAGGCAGAAGATGAAGCTGTAGAGGTGAGTTGACCTAAGTCCATGGAAGGTTTTCCCACTGCATGTATGAGCTTGGATTTCATGATGGAATTAACAGGTAGCTAGAGAGAACTTTATATTAGGAAAATACGGTTGACCCTTGAATAACATGGCTTGAATTGCCAAGGGGCCACTTGTATACAGATTTTTTTTCAATAGTATATACAATACTACAGGATCCATGGTTGGTTGAATATGCAGATGCAGAACCATAGACACAGAGGGCCGACTATGGGACTTGAGTGCCGTGGATTTTGGAGTCCCTGTTGGGTTCTGGAACCAATCCCCTGAGGATACCGAGGGATGAATGTAAACCTGCAGGCAAAATGAAGGATGGATTGGAGGAAGCCAGACCATTTCTGAGGCTTTGATAAAAGCCCAATTGAGGAAAATATGGTTCTCTGAAGTAAGGCAATGGTCATGGGACAGAGAAGATGGAAAATATACGAGAGATTCATGTGCCGTGAAGAAGCAAAGTTTGGGGTGACTTTGAAGGTTCTAGCGTTGGAGAAGATGTAAATGGAAACACCATTAACAGAGGTACCAATCATGAGAGGAACAGCTTTTGGGCGGAAGGTTTTTTTTTTTTTTGGCGGTACGCGGGCCTCTCACTGTTGTGGCCTCTCCCGTTGCGGAGCACAGGCTCCGGACGCGCAGGCTCAGCGGCCATGGCTCACGGGCCCAGCCGCTCCGCGGCATGTGGGATCTTCCCAGACCGGGGCACGAACCCGTGTCCCCTGCGTCGGCAAGCGGACTCTCAACCACTGCGCCACCAGGGAAGCCCGGGCGGAAGGTTTTTAGTTCTGTTTTGGATAGCCTGAGTTTTAAGTGCCTGTTGAATGCCAAGTGAGAGATGAATGGAGTTTGTATTTTTACAATTATTCATAGTAATATTTTAGGTAAAAATTTTTAAACATTCTTTTTGTCTAGAAATTGACAAATTGTCTTCACCAAAATTATGGGGTAGTTTGGTTTCAGAAATATTTAGGATTAGGCATTATATTGTTCTCTCAGTACATTTTTAATGAAATGTCAACCAATGGCTGTCCTCCAAAGAGTGAGTGAGTTAGTTGTTCTGGATAAAAAAAATATCCTTCTATAATTATAGTAATGGATCCTGGTAATGGAGAATATCAGTGGTCTTGTGTTCCTGTACCAAAGGCTTAGATGTGTTTGCGTTCTCCACTTGCCCATCTATCATAACTGCTGGAAGACAGAGGACTATAGGTAGGGTGGGAGCAGCAAACAGCAGAAGTGGTGTGCAGCCAGTTTTTATAACAGCTCTGTGGCTTGCACACGATTCTCAGCAACTGGTATGGACACATAGGGAACTTGCTAGTTGCGGCCATCTCCATATTCATTGCCCTTTCAGGTTTTGAGATCTAGGATAAGGGGAGAGTTTTCCTGTGAAAGTGGGATTTTGAAATGCAGGATTGACTTTTAACAGAATTGTGAAGGAAGTGATGTTTCCCTTTGATATTCTTTTCTCCTCAGCCTAGCTATTTCAAATCCCTTTACCTGGTGCTTTTGTGTTAGGTCGTGGTTGGGTCATAGACCCCACTTTAGCATCTTTCCTAGACTTGTGCTTTCTGATAGGCCATTGTTCCTTTGAACTTTATCCTTCCATGATAAAATCTCTTGTTCCTATATTTGATAAACTAATCTATGCACATATTTATGGTTATATATTATGGTTTAAAATGTGCTGTCACTTCCAAGTAACAATTGCATTTTAAGAGGGGTCTTGGGACAATGCTTTAACCTAAAAGAGTTACACTAATGGTTGGGACTGTAGGTATCATAGTAGTTGTCTTTCCTAACAATTTAAAAATAATATTAATAGCATACACGTGTGAAGGAAACTCAGCAGATACAGAAGAAAACGTATTTTTTTTGTAAAGGCTGAAGGAATAGAGTGGAACTAGATATACCAGGCAGAATTCATTTGTAGATGCTTTAAAGAAGGAGAGCAGAGGAGTTATTTTTGAGGATGGTGATAGAAATGGAGTGGAGTGGGGTGATGAGATGTACGTTTTAGTTGAAATGACTTTGAGAGAAGGGACCATGCCTTTAAGTCTGTGTCCTCCATGAGGCCTGGAAGAATGATTTATACACAGTGTGTAGTGATGGTTAGTTTAAATGAATGAGCAGATCCATGCAGGATAATTACTGATTTAGAAAAAAACCTTCTATATGTTTATTTTTACCTTGAAGAGTCCCCTAAACCCAGATAGAGTTTTTTAAAAAAAACTTCCATGGATTTAGTGTATACACACACACACACAATCATTTAAAGGTTGGTTGAGATACCCAATGAATTGGGCAAAAATGAAAGCCCATTTATTCCTCAATGAACTCCAGACTGAGGGAAAGTTCTATGACTCATAACAAGTAGTGCTGACGAGGGAGCCTCTAGGTTGTCCATTCATCTCTGTGAGATGTGAGGTTATTTTGTGTGTTTTGTTTGGCTTTTAAAATGTTGACAAGTCTCAGGTGTACGTTAATAGAAATGCTGTGATCAGAAGTCTATTAGAACAGCATCTGGGGAGGAAAACTCATGTTAAGAAATCAGCAGTAAGAGAGAGAGAGAGAAAAATGCAAACAAAACCCTTTTGGTGACATAAAGCACAAGCTGGTTGGGAGCAAAGGGAAGGAGGAGATGATAGAAATCCTCATTAAAATTAAAAACCACAGAAAAGTGGAGAATAGCATAAACAGCAATGCAACATAAATCATTATCTACAAGACTAACAAAAAGACAAAAGAATTAGCGTTGCCAGCTCATGCTTTATGTAGAAAACAGTAATTTGTTTCCTAGAGGTATTTTTGACTCGAAACCTAGCAAAGGAAAACTGCCATCGAGTCTGGGCCTTGTTTTAATGAGTATCTTGTATGTACAGCAATTGTATAGAACTAGAAGCTACAAAGCTCTTCAGAGTATTAGTAAACCAAGTATTGTGTTGGGAAAATAGAACGATGAAAGCATATTCACCTATTCAAAAGTAGGAACAATAGTAAAATTCTTTTGATTACAGAGTTTCCATTAATTTAGGCTTTGGATAAGATGTACAAACCAAGGAGGAGTTATCTGTATTACAATCCAAGAAAGATTATTAAAGATTGTTAAAAGACTATGTATTTATTGACCACTTGCTGTATGCATAATACTGCACTAAATACCATGGGGAAGACAATATACAAATAAACAAAGACAGACATTGAAGAAATATTCACAAATGTGCTGAGCATTATCATGGAGAGATTCAGGGTGCAATAGAAATGTTAAAGGGAGGGATTTTTGTTAGACCTGCAAATCAGAGGAAACACTCTGGAGGACTTGTATATTTAGTGAGACTTGAAAGATGAGAAAAGTTGGCTAAGTGAAAAAGTACTAGCATTCTAGTCAGAAGGGAGAATGTGTGTGGGGTCCTGGAAATGAGAAAAAATATGACATATTCTAGGGATCTTATGAAGTATGGCTTAAGCATAGGAAATTTTGTGGAGTTTTGCTGGATGTGAGACTGGGCAGTAAGGCAGCAGTCATGCTGTGAGGGGCCTTGTAGACCATATTAAGGATGTTAGCCTTTATTCTAAAGACAATGGGGATCCATGAAAGGTTTTAAGAACATAAAATGACTGATAGTAAGTGCATTAAAAGAGATGGTAAGTTCAACTTGGAAGTCAGTTTAGTATCCATGTTTGGTCCATGCTTGGCTTTTGGACTATGCTTACCAGACCTTGACATGGAATAATCCATTTGTATGCCATGAACCTTTTGAAACCAGCTCATGATTGTCAATCAAGTACCTCAAGAGATTCTGCCCAGGTTGACTTTATGGTTCCAACTCTAATAAGCAAATATATATTAGGAAATGTTTTTTTTCATTTAGAGTGGGCAGTAGCCAATCAAATGGTTCTTCCTGATGTAGGAAGGAAGGGAACAGAGAGAAAAGGAAGAGATATATGACCCATTAGCAAGATGTACTGTGAACAGTACTCAGTAGTTTTGCCATACATTGTCAGTGGGTGAAGTGTGATTAAGGAGATTTGGATTTGGTTATATTATTTTTAATTTGACTTACCATTGTAACCTCCTTAGGGAATCCCTTACATTAGTCGTGCCTTAGTTCTTTTATTATAAAGACTCTCTGGCCTAAAACCAAACATTATGCAGGTTCTCTTAATGAAACCATGTTATTTAGGGTATCTTGAGCTCCAGAGAAAGGTATCTCATTCAAGAAGTCTTGATTACAATTGTTGTCTTCTGCTTATTTGCTCCTCAGTTTCTTAGAAGAGAAACATGTTTTGAAGAAATTGCTTTAATAGGGACTTGGTGATATAAAAAGGCTGCCTCATAATATTCACACTTCTCTTATTGCAATATTGAGTATGTATCTTTGATGGGTCTCTTATGGCAGGTGTATTGACTTTCTTCTCACTCCTGGTGTTGGTGTAATATTTTTGGAGAACGGCAGAGGGTACTGTGAATATATCCTGATTTAAGATGTGAACAGGAAGAAAGGTGTTTGCTCCAACTTTGCCTTATACTCTAGAGCAGATGTCCAGATATGGTTGTAAGAGAATGTCAGTCATGTACCAAACCCTGTCAACTTCCTGTCTCTTCTCAAAGCTACAATAACTAATACCATTTTTCCCACTTAGGGTCACTAATACATGGCTTTTGTATATAGAGATGATACTAAACCATCAGCAGTATAAGGTAGCTCTGACTTTTTTCACTAGTAGATGGGTTGCATTTGAGCTTTTTGCTCATCTTACTTCTCTGAGAACCAGTGTAATGCTTTTGAAGGACAATGGTCAAGGTGAGGCTTTTGGTCTATGGCTGTGCTACAGAGCAAGTCTCACTGTCCTACATGGGATCTAACTGCAGTTCTGACATCAGTAATGTGCTCAATTTGTCTGAGGTTGCTCGCAGTTACCAGTGGATCTCAAAGGGCAGAACTCACAAAAATGGGCCTTACCTATTTAGTCAATGAACAAAAATATAGCTGAATAGTATGCAGATGTCTCCTGTTGCAATGAGAAAATACATTTTTATGACCTGTTTTATGGATCTCTTAAGGAAATAAGATCCTGGATTTTTGTATTCTGTTTCCACCCACAGTCTCTCATTGTTTTCTTTAATGGTAGCCTGCGAAGTCAAATACTGATCACCAAATTGCTTGTCACAACTTTCAGTTTGATTGAGACTTGTAAGCTTTTTTAATGTTTTGTCTTTGTAATGTCTAGAAACTTGCCTTTACATTGCAATGTTGTTGTATTTAATCATGGCTTACAATAATCTATTGATGATATTTTACTTTTAAGCAGTAAGGGAGGTATGCTATAATCTATTGGCAAGACTGTATATTTTATACTTTTCTAGGTTAAAGGAAAAAGCAGTTGTTTGAACTCTAGAAATTTGGCATCATGGCCTATCATCCTGGGCATTTGCTCAGGCTGCTTGGTGGAAGTCATCCCAGTCTGAATATACATTGGTTCCAAAGGACAGGTGGCTTCTGGAGTAGCTCAAGACATACATTTTTAGGTTTATAAAACATGGTCAAGGATAATAGTATGCAGGAACCACTTGGTCTGGCTAGTAAGAGCTGATTGTGTGCATTTCTTCCCAACACTGTGTTGAATGACATAATGTTGGTAGATTGAAATTGGCCATGGTGGGAATATTTACACCACAAGAATAAGCAAGAGCTTCCCTTCTACTTGGAGAGCTAGTTATTAAACCTTTACTAGCATACCATTGGCTGGGGGCCATTATTCCAGCCATTGAAGCCTATCTCAGAATAGACTTGACATGCTCCATTCTAGTCCTGGGATTGGGACTGACCCAGACTTGCCAGGGTGTTTTGGGGGGCAATCTTGAGGAATACGCCAGTTCAAATGCATACTTTTGAAACTGGGTGAGAAATAGCTAAGTCATTTGAAAGATGAAGGGCCAGGATGGGACTGAATTCCCGTTCAGTTTACTGCATTCACAGCAATGTTGTCTAACAGACTGATTCCAGGTGCTAGGCATTTACTGTAAATAAGAAATGTAGAATCCTTTGTTGCTGGAACAATTTACCAAACAATTACCTTCCTGTCCCATGGCAAAGGCATAAGGGAAACAAAAAAGTCCTCAACTTGAGTATGCTCTATAAGTGGTTCAGCTCACTGGCAGGCGCTGATGTATTGCATGTGTATCCATCACATCCCTGCAGATTCTCTTGACTTAATGATTGTCAAAACACTGTGTAAATAGTCAGTGATATTGAAGATGGCAATTTCCATAAACTGTTTTTTTCCCACAAAAAAGGACTTCCTCTCTTTTTTTTAGAAGAATGTCTCAGACACCTGGGTCTTAGTGCTTTAATTTTTAGAATGAAAATTCATTCTACTTGGCAGTTAATATTTTTGACTTTCAGAACACTTTTGGAATAGTCCTTGACTTGAAAACTTTTCAGGGGTAAAAAAATATTTGCAGCACATATAATAAACATAGGCATAATTTCATTACAAAACATTTTAAAAAGGAAATACATGAATGGAAAATAAGACAAAGGATATGAAAAAAGCTATTTACAGAAAAAGGAAATATAAGTAGTAAATATGTGAAAAGTTGCTCTATCTCACTCATAATTGAAAATGTAAGTGCAAATTAAAATATGTCAATGTGGGTTGAGAGTGTGAGGTAGATAAACATTCTTATATGCTATTTGTGGGAGTATAAATTGGTATTAGATTTATTGCAGCATACTTGGTAATATTTTTTAAAATATAAAATCCATTTAGCTTTGCATCCAACATTCTTAGAATTTATCTTACAGATATATCTACATATGAACATAATACACATATACACACATGTTGCACACATACATATATAAACACAAAGATATTATAAATTTTAAAATTTATGTTATATGTAAAATGATGTCTGTACAGACTAATATCAGTAGTTGGCAGTAGTTACCTCTGTTAATTGCGGAAAGGTGGTGTGAGAAGGGAGATAACAGTCTTTACTATATATACTTCTATACCATTTGAATGTTTGATAATAAGCAGATATTACTTTTGTATCTAAACTATCTTGGAAAATAGTTTTGTTTTTATGCTGGTCTACAAGCTTGTGCCCCTTTACCAACAACATACTTTGAACTTATCCCTATTTTACTCTTTCCAGTGACTACACAGCATTCCACCATGTTGATGATCCATCCTTTATCCATCCATCTTTCCTTCCATCTTCCCTTACTTCCTTCTATTCATCCATCCATCTATCTACATGTTGATCTATTCACCTACCTACCCACCAAATTACTTTTTGCTTGTTTATTTAAACCATTTCCTTTCCAAATTATAGAAGCAATGCTTGTCCTTAGCCAAAACAACAAACAAGCAAACATAAAAATAACTAACAAGGATACAGTTAGAGAAGGGTATAAAAGAAAAAAAAAAAACAATTACAGCCTAGTCTCATTTCCCAGAGGCAACTACTGTTAACAGTTTCTGTTCTTGTGATTACTTTTATACCATTAAGTAACGTGCTTATGATTAGTATAATATTTATATCAATATTATTATATTATAGTATTAATATAATAACATGTTTATCGCTTCATTGTCTCTTTTCTTCTCCTCCCTTCCCCTCTCATCTCATTTTTTTTGTAACATCTTTATTGGATCATCTCATTTTTTTTTTTTGGTCTTTTTGTGCCAGGCTCAGAAGAAATCCATGTGAGGAAATCTAACCCTGGCTTATTAATAACTTGGGACATTTGACCAAGATGTATACATAGAGCACACAATTAGAGTGTACCCAGCCTTGAAAAGAATGGGCAGAACCAGAGAGGAAAATAAATATAGTTAGAGTAGGGTGAACAAATCAGGAAATGTGAGCCCTTTCCTATACCAGGCCCTTACCTAGAGCCTGAGAGGTCTAGGTTGTGGTTTGGTGTTTTAGCTGTGACTGAAATTTTCAAGTAGAGTTCCTGGAACTCTTTACGGCATGGGCATGATAAAGTGGAAAGAACATGGCTTTGGAGTCCAAAAGACTTGATTTTGAATATCAGCTCCACCACTTGCTAGTTATGTGATCTTGGGGCAACTTGATTAACCTCTTTGGGTCCCAATGTCCTTATCTGTAATAGCAATTAAAACTTATTGATTGCTTACTATATGCCAGGTGTGATTCTATTTATGAAGTCCCTTATGTAATAGCACCTACCAGAGAAAGGTACTATTGTTATCTCATTTACGGATGAAAAAACAGATACAAACAGATTAAGTAACTTGCCTGAAGCCTACAGCTAGCAACTGACACAGCCAAGACTCATACTGAGGCAATCTGACTGCAGACTGTACAGTTATACTGTAATACAGTTATACTCTAAAGCACCTAGTATGGTATATGACACACAGTAGTGTTCAGTTTATATTTGTTTCTTTATTTCTTTTCCCTACCAGATTTACTGATAGATTTTGTTCTTTCAACCCAAAGGAGCCTGTGTGACAAAGTCAAGCTCCTCTCTGTTTTTTCAGAGAAGCAAGCCATTAAATGCTTTGCTTTAAACTCTGAATTCCTAAACAAAGTGTTTAGTATTATTGTTTAAGGCATTAACAATACCTTGGCTCAGAGTAAGCTATTATACTTCGTAAAGATGTGAGCTATAGCCTATCACTTCCTCCTTGCAGCGTTTAAACTCAAGTATGTAGGAAGCTTGACAACATTCCTAGATATTCATATGTCCCCCATAGTGTCCAGAGGAACATGTGCAAATTGAGCCACAAAAATAGATCCATGCCTTCCAGAGTTCCCCAAAGCAGATAGACAAGTCAAGTTCAAGTAACAACCCTGTTTTGCATAAGAAATACATCTGTAGTTTTGCAATAAAATCATGGTCACTGGAGAAGGAGAAAGAAAAAACAGTAAGGCAAGGTAACAATGGTGGGTATCAGTGAGAATTTATTTAGAAGAACTCAGATGAGGGAGAGGGTGTGAACTTGTACAAAGGGCTATTATCAGTTATGTGAGATATGTTACCTCTTAGGGATACTTTTGATAAATACTGTTTTCTCTTTTTTCACTGTTATCATTCTAGTCTGGGCCACTATCATCTCTCATCTGGACCATTACAGTAGTTTCCAAACTGACCTCCCTGAATCCAGTCTTTTTCTTCCTCCAATCATAAGACTAGCCAGGGGCTTCCCTGGTGGTGCAGTGGTTGAGAGTCCGCCTGCCGATGCAGGGGATGCGAGTTCGTGCCCCGGGCCGGGAGGATCCCACATGCCGTGGAGCGATAGGCAAAGTGTCTGTGATTTCTGGGACGTTAAGCAAGTACAAAAGTATCACTTTTTGACTACTTTTTCTGTAATATGTACTTCCACCATTTCTGTATGTTTTAAGCTCTTCTTTCATGTTGCTTTAGCAATATCTTTTCATCTTTGTCCTAATGGCCATCATGTCAACATATTACCTTTGAAAAACGGTACCATTTTGAGAATGCTACCCTACTGTCTCTGCTTCTGCTTTTAATCCATTATTATCACAGCAGCTAGAGTGATCTGTTCCAAAATAGTAAGTCAGATGGTGTCCCTTCTTGCTTAAAAACTTTGCTTCCCCCTGCATTTAGGGAAGGTTCAAATTCCTTACCAATGCCTGTGATGCCCTGCAGGTCCTGGCTCCTGCTTACTTCTACAGCTTTCTCTCCTACCACTCTTCAATACACATTCTCTGCTTCAGTTACATTGATCTGTCTTTGGTTGCTGAATCAGACCATCCTAACCTAGCCCTTGCACATCTTATTCTCTCTAACTGGAACATTTCCATCTGCTTTGCCTAGTTTAAATCCTACACATTCTTTAAAGCCCAGATCTAGTGTCACTTCTTCAAGCAAGACTCCTTTGCCCACCACATATTAGATTGGGCCTCTAAGGACAATGCATATCTCCTTCTGATGCTTACTATAATTATAATAGATTAATTAATTGTTTAAAACATGTTTCTCTCAACAGAATGTTAGTTTCACAAGGAGAAGAATCATGTCTGTCTTTCTCACAATACTGTATCCTTAATGCCTGCTAAGTACATGTTTATTCTCAGTATTTATTGAATTAATTAAATTAAGGGATATTTAGATTGTGGTTGTATCATGTCTGTATGTGTGGGGGTGTATTTTATGACCCTCTTACATAATACTGTACTTGACTTCAGAGTCAGAAGTTCAGGTGATTTATTCTGATTTTACCAATGTCCAAACAGTCCTTTGGTAGGCCCAAGGGAATGTTAAATATAAGGTTGAAAATATTTGGAGGATTAATATTTTTTATGAAAAATAACTATGGATAGATACTGAGTAGCAATATATGCCCAGACATTAGCTCTTTTATTTTATTTTTTTCGTACTAAGTTTGGCTCTTTCATTAAAGTTTAGCTAAGGAATAGAGCAATTTGCTAGGGAGCATAGATCAGTGTGCTCAATAAAAATCCTGCCAACTTTTCTATCTGTAAAGTGTGTCTTTAGGCTATAACTCAGTAAAAAAAAAAAAAGTCCTCTTTTAATTGCAGATGAATTATTGGTTCCTGTCAGTTTGTTGCTGTATAGGTAGTGCAATTTGCTAAGCTCAGTTGGACCAGATTGTCTCTTACGGAATCTTTGGTTGTTCCAATTGCAGTGTTTTGTAGATAACCTTGAGACAACTTGCATAGAGAACTGGGTTGGGCAGTGGAAAGCTAATTTTCATTTTATTGAGGGAAGTATTGGCTTGAATTAGTCTCTTAAAATCATGAATCCATGTGTCTATTTTAATACCACATGATCAGAATGTCAACAAAGGCCACAAATACCATTTTGCTTTTACTTATCTTTAATGACTTCCCCAAGTATAAATATTTTGGTAACTCATCTTTAAGACTATTCATTCCTGTTGTGAAAAAAGAACTCCCCAAATATCACCATGTGTCAATGAGTGAACATAATGAGGTTGACATGGTGAAGACTCTGATGACCTGATGCCATTTCAAGACATCTTAAGGCACCTAAAACCCAAATTATCTGAAAAGGGAGCCTGGTGATGGAGAATTAAATCATAGGGACTCTGGGTTGAATGAGTCCAGCAATTGCCAACCTGCCTAGAATGTCTAAAAGGACTAACTTTAAGAATGATGGATTTGGCACATAATCTAGGACTGTGATTTTGATGTGTAAACATATGGTTGAAAAGGGAAAAAAATCCATCAACAGTAATTTTCTATTATATAAAATGACTGATTTGACTGATTTTTTAAACAGTTTCCTTGAGGTATAATTTATACATCATACAATTAATTGATTTAAAGTGTGTAATTCAGTAATTTTTGGTATATTCAAAGATGTGCAACAATTATCACTATCTAACCCCTTGATAACCACTAGTCTGCTTTCTATCTCTCTGGATTTGCCAATCTGGACATTGCCTAAAAACAGAATCATTCAATATGTGGTTTCTTGTGAAACCACAAGAAACTTTTTTTCACTTAGCAGAATGTTTCCAACATTAATCTATATGGATCATTGTATCATTACTCCATTCCTTTTCATTGCCCAATAAGATTTCATTGTATATCGCCTTTTATATATCTATCCATCAGTTGATGGGCATTTAAATTGTTTCTACTTCCTGGCTATTATGAATAATGCTGCTATAAACATTCTTGCATAAGTGTTTGTGTCGACATACATTTTCAATTTTTAAAGTATATATTTAGAAATGATATTGCTGGGTCATTTGGCGATTCTATGTTTAACCTTTTAAGGAACTGCCAAACTCTTTTCCAAAGCAGCTCTGTCAATTTACATTAACACCAGTGAAGTATTAAGGTTCCAGTTTCTCCACTTCTCCCCCAAACTTGTTATGTCCTTAACTATAGGCATCCTAGTGGGTGTTAAGTGCTATCTCATTGTGATTTTCATTTTCTTAATGGCTAATGATGAGCAACTTTTCATGTGGTTATTGCCTATTTGTATATCCATTTGGAGAAATGTCTATTCAGATACTTCGGCAATTTTAAAGTTGGATTATTTGTGTTTTATCATTGAGTTGTAAGAGTTCTTTATATATTCTAGGTACAATTCCCTTATCAGATATGTGATTTATAAGTATTTTTTCCCATTCTGTGGGTTGTCTTTTCATTTTCTTGATGGTATTGTTTGTAGCACAAAGTTTTAAAATTTCAGTGGAATTCAAGTTATCTATTTTTTTTCTTGTTGCTTGTACTTTTGATGTCATATCTAAGACGTTTTGCCTAAACCAAAGTCACAAAGATTTAGTCCTATATTTTATGCTAAGAATTTTACTGTTTTAGCTCTTATGTTTAGGTCTAGGACCCATTTTTTTGAGTTCATTTTTGTATATGATGTGAAGTAGGAGATCTAAATTCATTCTTTTGCGTGTGGCTATTCAGATGCCCCTACACCATATATTGAGAAGACCATTATTTCCTTCACTGAATGATCTTGACACTTTTGAAAATCAATTGACCAAAAGTTTATGTTCTGAACTCTCAATTCTGCCACTGATCTGTATGTTATCCTTATGCCAGTACTCAACTATCTTGATTGCTGTAGTTTTGTGGTAAGTCCTAAAATTGGGAAGTATGTCTTCCAACCTTTTTCCTTTTCAACAATGTCTGGGCTATTCTGGGTCTGTTGCATTTTCACATAAATTTTAGAATCAACTTGTCAATTCCTGTAAAAAAAGGAGCTGGGATCTTGCTAGGAATAGCATTAAATCTATATGTTGATTTGGGGAATATTTCCTTCTTAACAATATTAAGTCTTCTGATCCATAAACATGGAATGTCTTTCTCTTTAGACATTAAACTTTTTCAGTAATTTTTTTGCAGTTTTCAGAATATGAGTCTTGTCCTTTTTAGGTTAACTTTAGTCCTAAGACTTTTCTTATTCTTGGTGCTCTTTTAAATGGAATTGTTTTCTTAATTCCTATATTAGCTTATTCATTGATAATGTATAGAAACACCTTTGGATTTTGTGTGTCGATCTTGTATCTTGTAACCTTGCTGAACTAGTTAATTCTAGTGGTTTTTAGTTGATAGCTTAGGATTTTTATACACAAAATAATATCATCTGCAAGTAGAGATAGTTTTTGTGTTCCTTCCAATCTAGATACCTTTTATTATTTTTCTTGTCTAATTACCTGTGTATAACCTCCAGTCCATTGTTGAATAAAAGTAGTGAGAGCAGACATCCTTGTCATGTTCTTGATCTTAGGGGGAAAGATTTCAGTATTTTACCATTGCTTATGATGTTACTTCTGGGTTTTTCACAGATGTCCTTTATCATGTTGAGGAATTTCCCTTTTATTCGTAATTTTATAAGTGTTTTTGTCCTGAAAGGATGTTAGACTTTGTGAAATGCTTTTTCTGCTTCTGTTGAGATAATTATGTGTTTAATTTCCTTTATTTTGTTGAGATGGTGTATTGCATGGATTGATTTCTAGATGTTAGACCAAGTTTGTATTCCTGGGCTGAATCCTACTAGGCCATGTATAATATGTGTTATATGTTGCTCAATTCCATTTGCTAGTATTTTTTTTCAGTCTATATTCATAAAAGATACAGGTCTGTTGTTTTCTTTTCATGTGATGTCTCTCTCTGATGTTAGTATCAGGGTAATGCTGACCTAATAGGGTGTGTTGGGAATTATTCTCTCCTCTTTTAATTTTTGAGTTTATACCAATTCTTCTTTAAATGTTTGGTAGAATTCACCAGTAAAGCTATCTGAGCCTGGGCTTTTCTTTCTGAGAAGTTTTTTGATTATTAATTTAATCTCCTTACTTGTTATAAGTCTATTCAGACTTTTACTTTTTCTTGGTCAGTTTTAGTAACTTGGTCAGTTTAGACAAACTTGGACAGCTTGTCTTTTCTACAAATTTGACCCTTTTATCTACTTTCTTGGCATACAGTTTTTCATAGTATTCCCTCATAATCATTTTTCCTCCTGTAAGGTCAGCAGTGATATCCTCTATTTGGTTTGACTCATTTAAAAAATATACATTTATTTAAAACGTTGTCTGTTTGAGGGAATCATATCCATTATGATGAATATAATGTAAACTCTTACTCTATAATCCCACCACCCAAATATAAGGTAAGTATAAAGTACATTTCCTTCCAGGATGTGTGTGTGTGTTTCTCTCTCTAACTCGATTGCTCTCTATCTCTACACTTGACATATGCTTTTCATTACTTTTGTAGCCTATTTTCCCACTAATTGCTTGATATCTAATGTCCTTTTTTCCCAGTTTATTGAGATATAGTTGACATATAACATTGTGTAAGTTTAAGGTGTACAATGTGTTGATTTGATACACTTATATATCTCAAAATGATTACCACCATAGCATTAGCTAACACTTCCATCCTGTCACATAATAACCCTTTCTTTTTTTGTGGTGAACATTTAAGATCTACTCTCTTAGCAACTTTCA
Source organism: Neophocaena asiaeorientalis asiaeorientalis (assembly GCF_003031525.2). Lineage (NCBI taxonomy): Eukaryota > Metazoa > Chordata > Mammalia > Artiodactyla > Phocoenidae > Neophocaena > Neophocaena asiaeorientalis. The sequence goes on from NW_020185318.1 coordinate 70,118, forward strand.
AGTATATAATACAGTATTATTAGTTATAATCACCATGCTGTACATTATATCCTAAGAACTTGTTAATCTTATAACTGGAAATTTGTACCATTTGACCAATATCTCCCAATTTTCCACACCTTCCAGCCCCTGATAGTCACCATTCTATTTTCTGTTTCTCTGAGTTCAGTTTTTATAGATTCCACAAATAAGTTATATCATATAGTATTAGTCTTTCTCTGTCTGACTTACTTCACTTAGCCTAATGCCCTCAAGGTTCATTGAAGTTGTTACAAATGGCAGAATTTCCTTCTTTCTTATGGCTGAATCACATTCCATTTGTGTGTGTGTATACTTCCATCCATCCATACACACACACACGCACACGCACGCACACAACACATATTCTTTATCTATTCATTTTTAACAGATACTTCAGTTGTTTTCATCCCTTGGCTATGGCGAATAATGCTGCGATAAATATGGGGGTAGAGATATCTCTTCTTGATCCTGTTTTCATTTCCTTTTGTTGCCTCCTTTAAACTTCACATAACAAGAACTTTGTCATATTGTTAAAATCATCTTTAATAATTTTAATAATATGCTTAGTATGTTACTATATGGATATAATATAAATTAATCTCCCTTCTATTTTTGAATTTTAAACTTGCATCTTAAGTTTTGATGTTATAAAACATACTGCAGTCTTTGTGCATAATCTTTTTACAAATATCATTCTGCACTTAGTTTTGTATCTTGGCTTCCCTTAGCATTATGTCAAGAGCATTTCCAATATCATTAAAATTTTGATCACCTAATTGTTAATGACTATATAATCTTCCACCATATGAGTATGCCATAATTTTATTTACCGAATCTCCTATTATTGGACATTTGGATTATTTCCAACTTTGGTAGTATAACTATGGCTGAGATGAACGTAATAGTGCATAAATCTTTAGTAACATTTTAGATTATTTTCTTAGATATACTGGGTCAAAGGGTTTGAATTTTTGTTTTTGCCTGAAATTTTCCATTAAGGCAGAATCATGTTCTATCACAGAGACATACTGTAATTGATATAACCCTTGCCACATTTTTGGATAGCTTATATTTTTATTACTAGGGATAATGCTAGAATAACTTCTTTGCACATGAGTCATTGATTGCATTATTGGAGATAGGTAATTTATAAAGGTTATTATATTAATATAATAGCTAATTTGCTCTCTAGAAAATGAATAACAATTTATATTCTCACTGCCAGTATATGAGTGTATTTGTTCTTACATTGAGTATGTTATTTTAAAAACCGTTGTTAATTTGATAGATGCTACCAGTGTTTACCAGCAAAAAGGAGATCAAAAAATAGAACATCAGTTGGAGGAAGGGGGTTATTTTTTTGAAAGACTTTATAAAAACAATTGGGATGACCCCAGGGTGTAGTTGGGCATTTATAGGAAAGTTTTGGGCTACACTGAAAAAATTATGAGAACACCAGGGGTCTGGAGACAAGAGTTCCAAGTTAATAATCATGATGATGGTAATAACATTTTTCATTATAAAAAAGTACTGTTTATTTACTGAATTAATCTGTAGGAGACTACATTAAAATGCATATCACCAAGGATCAGTCTTTAACTTTCTCTACTGGTTCATTTTCAACTAGGTACCAGTTGATACCTAGAACCCTAAAGAGGTTAAAACAAGCACGTTTTAAAAGAAGAAAACAGCAACAATTATTTCTGCAGAAAAAGTAAAGTAGGGTTAGGTAATTGGAGGGTGTAAGAAGATGCCTGGGTTCATGCTTTGTGGTAGCAGTGGACATGAGTTGTAGGACAGCAGGATAAATATTCCTCAATTCTGAAAACTAGGAGAGAAGAGAAACAGAAAAGGGATACTTAAACTTTTATTTTGCCTAAGTGTAGCTTCAAAGTCTTATAGCTAGCAGCCAGTGAAGAGAAATTATTAAATCATCAATGCATTGCCTCCATATAAAATGTGATCCCTTCTCTGCCCAAGACGTGTACTTGTGCTACACTGCTCTCCCCTATGACCTTGTCCACCTGGCAAACGTATGTTTCTTCCCCAAGTGTCACTTCCTCTGAAAAATCTTTTCTGACTTCCCTGAGCAGTAGTAACAAAAACAGCACCAATAACAATAATTAACATGTACTGATGGCTGATTTTGTGTTTGATAATGGGTTAGGAATTTTACATGTATTATATATAATACAAACAACAACCTTATGAAGTAGGTACTACTGTTACCACTATTCTCAGATTAGTAAATGGAATGTCGCAGTGTATAGGTAACTCAGCCAAGGTCACAGAACTAGTAAAAAGTAAAACTGGGGCTCACAAGGCTACACTGTCCTACTTCACAGTGGTCAATAACCCAGATAAGGTATGATATGCACACTTCCATCATTCAAAAAAAAATAAACCTCATATAATACAGTGCAGTAAATAATACTTTATCTCTCAATATGACAAATATTACTTTATAATTGTTCGTGGGGCACAATGTTTTCATCATCATTTTATAGTTAAAAATATAGGAAACAGAATATGTAGAACATTTATCTAAACCCAGAAGCACAAATTAGACACACTACACTATTAGAGGAAAGTTCATTGATATAAATATTTTAACAGCTCCATGTTGTTTTTATTACTTGGCATTTAGAGTTATATACAGTGTCCTTGATACTGAGTATTTCAAGGAAGTTAACCCATTTCCCATGTTGTTATGTCTGTCTATCAACAGTCAACTCTCAGTGCTATTCCTGATAGGAAAAACTTTTTTTTACAAAATATGGATTGTTTATTCTGCTTCCAATTGGCTGCTTGCTATAAGGAAAGTTACTTACCTCATTGAATGTCACTTTCCCCATATTTTACACCAAAGTAATGTTAAATTTTTTCCTTAAAATACCATAAAACCTCAATTAGCTGTGGAAAAAGGAAGGTGTAAGGATTAATGGGATTAGAAAAGTTAGTTGGCATAGTAGTGAACTGAGAAGGTGCCCTTATAGCTACTACCACTCTATTCTTGTTGAAAATCTTTTTACAGTAAGTCATAGAAACAGTGGAAGTACAAGAATATTAGATAAAGTCAAATTTGTTAATGAATAACAAAACAGAGACATTCTAGATGGCGGAGGAGTAAGAAGTGGAGATCACCTTCCTCCCCACAATACATCAGAAATACATCTACATGTGGAGCAACTCCTACAGAACACATACTGAACACTGGTAGAAGACCTCAGACTCCCCTAAAGGCAAGAAACTCCCCACATACCTGGATAGGGCAAAAGAAAAAACAGAGACAAAAGAATAGGGACAGGAACTGCATCTCTGGGAAGGAGCTGTGAAGGAGAAAAAGTTTCCACACACTAGATGGGTCCTTCACTGGTGGAGATGGGTGGCGGGGGGGAAGCTTTGGAGCCATGGAGGAGAGCGCAGCAACAGGGAGGGATGCAGAGGGCAATGCGGAGAGATTCCCGCAGAGCCTGAGAGGCTTGTTGGCTCACCTGCCGTGGTGGTTGGGGGCTGGGAGCTGAGGCTCCTGCTTCGGAGTTCAGCTCCCAGGGAGAGGACTGGGGTTGGCTGCGTGAACACAGCCTGAAGGAGGCTAGTGCACCACAGCTAGCTGGGAGGGAGTCCAGGAAAAAGTCTGGAACTGCCTAAGAGGCAAGAGAACATCAATTCAGGGTGCACGAGGAGACGGTATTCAGAACACCACCTAAACGAGCTCCAGAGATAGGCGCGAGTTGCGGCTATCAGCACAGACACCAGAGATGGGCATGAAACACTAAGGCTGCTGCTACAGCCACCAAGAAGCCTGTGTGCAAGCACAGGTCACTATCCACACCTCCCCTCCCGGGAGCCTGTGCAGACCACGACTGCCAGGGTCCTGTGATCCAGGGACAACTTCCCAAGGAGGACACATGGCACACCTCAGGCTGTTGCAATGTCATGCCAGCCTCTGCCACCGCAGGCTCTCCCCGCATTCCGTACCCCTCCCTCACCCTGGCCTGAGTGAGCCGGAGCCCCCTAATCAGCTGCTCCTTTAACCCTGTCCTTTCTGGGCTGGGAGCAGACACCCTCAGGCAACCTACACGCAGAGGCAGGGCCAAATCCAAAGTGGAACACCAGGAGCAGTGTGAAAAAGGAAGAGAAAGGGAAATCTCTCCCAGCAGCCTCAGGAGCAGTGGATTAAATCTCCACAATCAACTGGATGTACTGAGCATCTCTGGAATACCTGAAAAAACACTGAATCATCCAAAAAGTTAGGTGGTGGACTTTGGGAGCAACTGTAGACTCGGGGTTTGCTTTCTGCACCTAAGTTTTTCTGGTCTTACATTTATCTTAGTTTAGTATTTAGAGTTTATTATTATTGGTAGATTTGTTTATTAATTTGATTGATCTCTTCCTTTTATATATATATATATATATATATTTCAATAACTTTATTTTATTTTACTTTATTTTTTCCTTTCTTTTTTTCCTCCTTTTCTTCTGAGCCATGTGGTTGACAGGGTCTGGGTGCTCTGGCCAGGTATCAAGCCTGTGCCTCTGAGGTAGGAGAGCCGAGTTCAGCACACTGTCCCACCACAGACCTCCCGGCTCCATGTAATATCAAACAGCAAAAGCTTTCCCAGATATCTCCATCTCAATGCTAAGTCCCAGCTCCACTCAACGAAAGGCAAGCTACAGTGCTGGACACCCTATGCCAAACAACTAGCAAGACAGGAACACAAACCAACCAATCTTCAGGGAGGCTGCCAAAAATCATAATAAGGTAACAGACACCCCAAAACACACCACCAGACACGGTCTTGCCCACCAGAAATTTGATTGATCTCTTCCTTTTATATATATATATATATATCTTTGTTTGTTTTTCCTTTTTCTCTTTTTGTGAGTATGTACGTGTATGCCTCTTTGTGAGATTTTATCTGTATAGCTTTGCTTTTACCATAACCTACACAACATACTGAACAACCCTTAGCCACTGGGGGAAGACAACAAAAGAAACGGGAACAATGAACCTGCAGACTGCGAAAGGGAGACCCCAAACACAGTAAGTTAAGCAAAATGAGAAGACACAGAAACACACAGCAGATGAAGGAGCAAGGTAAAAACACACCCCACCAAAAAAATGAAGAGGAAATAGGCAGTCTACCTGAAAAAGAATTCAGAGTAATGATAGTAAAGATGATCCAGAATCTTGGAAATAGAATGGAGAAAATACAAGAGAAGTTTAACAAAGACGTAGAAGGACTAAATACCAAACAAACAATGATGAACAACACAATAAATGAAAGTAAAAATTCTCTAGAAGGAATCAGAATCAGAATAACTGAGGCAGAGGAATGGATAAGTGACCTGAAAGATAAAATAGTGGAAATAACTACTGCAGAGCAGAATAAAGTTAAAAGAATGAAAAGAATTGAGGACAGTCTCAGAGGCATCTGGGACAACATTAAACACAGCAACATTGAAATCATAGGGGTCTCAGAAAAAGAAGAGAAAAAGAAAGGGACTGAGAAAATATTTGAAGAGATTAGAGTTGAAAAATTCCCTAATATGGGAAAGGAAATAGTCAACCAAGTCCAGGAAACACAAAGAGTCCCATACAGGATAAATCTAAGGAGAAACATGACAAGAATCAGGATAGATCATACCTTGGGTCACATATCAAGCCTTAGTGAATTTAAGAAAATTGAAATTTTATCAAGTATCTTTTCTGAGCACAATGTTGTGAGACTAGATATCAGTTACAGGAAGAAGTCTGTAAAAAATATAAATACATGGAGGCTAAACAATACAATACTAAATAAGCAAGAGATCACTGATGAAATCAAAGGGGAAATCAAAAAATACCTAGAAAGAAAATTCATTCTGATTTGACAGAGAAATTAAAACTTTAAAAACAATCAAAAATTAAGAGAATTCAGCACCACCAAACCAGCTTTACAACAAATGCCAAAGGAACTTCTCTAGGCAGGAAACACAAGAGGAGGAAAAGACCTACAATAACAAACCCAAGACCATTAGGAAAATGGTAATAGGAACATACATATTGATAACTACCTTAAATGTAAATGGATTAAATGCTCCAACCAAAAGACAAGGGCAGGCTGAATGGATACAAAACCAAGACCCATATATATGTTGTCTTCAACAGACCCACTTCAGACCTAGAGACACATACAGACTGAAAGTGAGGGGATGGAATAAGATATTCCATGCAAATGGAAATCAAAAGAAAGTTGGAGTAGCATTTCTCATATCAGACAAAATAGGCTTTAAAATATAGACTATTACAAGAGACAAAGAAGGACACTACATAATGATCAAGGGATTGATCCAAGAAGAAGATGTAACAATTGTAAATATTTATGCACCCAACATAGGAGCACCTCAATACATAAGGCAAATGCTAACAGCCATAAATGGGGAAATCACCAGTAATACAGTCATACTAGGGGGCTTTAACACCTCACTTTCACCAATGGACAGATCATCCAAAATGTAAATAAATAAGGAAACACAAGCTTTAAATGATACATTAAACAAGATGGACTTAATTGATATTTATAGGACTTTCCATCCAAAAACAAGTGATTATACTTTCTTCTCAAGTGCTCATGGAACACTCTTCAGGATAGATCATACCTTGGGTCACATATCAAGCCTTAGTGAATTTAAGAAAATTGAAATTTTATCAAGTATCTTTTCTGAGCACAATGTTGTGAGACTAGATATCAGTTACAGGAAGAAGTCTGTAAAAAATATAAATACATGGAGGCTAAACAATACAATACTAAATAAGCAAGAGATCACTGATGAAATCAAAGGGGAAATCAAAAAATACCTAGAAAGAAATGACAATGAAAACACGACAACCCAAAACCTATGGCATGAAGCAAAAGCAGTTCTAAGAGGGAAGTTTATAACAATACAATTCTATGTCAAGAAAGAAGAAACATCTCCAATAAACAACCTAATCTTACATCTAAAGCAATTAGAGAAAGAGAAAGAAGAGCAAAACCCCAAAGTTAGCAGAAGGAAAGACATCATAAAGACCAGATTAGAAATAAATGAAAAAGAAATGAAGGAAACAGTAGACAGTAATACAGTCATACTAGGGGGCTTTAACACCTCACTTTCACCAATGGACAGATCATCCAAAATGTAAATAAATAAGGAAACACAAGCTTTAAATGATACATTAAACAAGATGGACTTAATTGATATTTATAGGACTTTCCATCCAAAAACAAGTGATTATACTTTCTTCTCAAGTGCTCATGGAACACTCTTCAGGATAGATCATACCTTGGGTCACATATCAAGCCTTAGTGAATTTAAGAAAATTGAAATCTGAACCAGGAGGAAATAGAAAATATAAGCTGACCAATCACACGCACTGAAATTGAAACTGTGATTAAAAATCTTCCAACAAACAAAAGCCCAGGACCAGATGGAACTTCTTAAACTCTTCCAAAATCTAGCAGATGGAGAAACACTCTCAAACGCATTGTATGAGACCACCATCACCCTTATACCAAAACCAGACAAAGATGTCACAAAGAAAGAAAACTACAGGCCAATATCACTGATGAACATAGATGCAAAATCCCTCAACAAAATACTAGCACACAGAATCCAACAGCACATTAAAAGGATCGTACACCATGATCAAGTGGAGTTTATCCCAGGAATGCAAGGATTCTTCAGTATACGGAAATGAATCAGTGTGATAAACCATATTAACAAATTGAAGGAGAAAAACCATATGATCATCTTAATAGATGCAGAAAAAGCTTTTGGCAAAATTCAACAACCATTTATGGTAAAACCTCCCCAGAAAGTGGGCACAGAGGGAACCTACCTCAACATAATAACGGCCGTATACAACAAACCCACAGCCAACATCTTTCTCAATGGTGAAAAATGAAAGCATTTCCTCTAAGATCAGGAACAAGACAAGGATGTCCACTGTTGTCACTATTATTCAACATAGTTCTGGAAGTCGTAGCCACGAAAATCAGAGAAGAAATAAAAGGAATACAATTTGGAAAAGAAGAAGTAAAACTGTCACTGTTTGCAGATGGAGTGATACTATAGATAGATAATCCTAAAAAAGCCACCAGAAAACTACTAGAGCTAATCAATGAGTTTGGTAAAGTTGCAGGTTACACAATTAATGCACAGAAATCTCTTGAATTCCTACACACTAATGATGAAAAATCTGAAAGAGAAATTAAGGACACACTCCCATTTACCACTGCAACAAAAATGATAAAATACCTAGGAATAAAGCGACCTAGGGAGACAGAATACTTGTATGCAGAAAACTATGAGACTGATGAAAGAAATTTAAGATGATACAAACAGATGGCAAGATGCACCATGTTCGTGGACTGGAAGAATGAACATTCTGAGAATGACTATACTACCCAAAGCAATCTACAGATTCAGTGCAATCCCTATCAAGCTACCACTGGCATTTTTCACAGAACTAGAACAAAAATTTTCACAATTTGTATGGAAACACAAAAGACCACGAATAGCCAAAGCAATATTAAGAAAGAAAAACGGAGCTGGAGGAATCAGGCTCCTGGAGTTCAGACTGTATTACAAAGCTACAGTACTCAAGACAGTATGGTACTGGCACAAAAACAGAAATATAAATCAATGGAACAGGATAGAAAACCCAGAGATAAACCTATACACATATGTTCACCTTATTTTTGATAAAGGAGGCAAGAATTTACAATGGAGAAAATACAGCCTCTTCAATAAGTGGTGCTGGGAAAACTGGACAGCTACATGTAAAAGAATGAAATGAGAACATTCCCTAATACCATAGACAAAAATAAACTCAGAATGGATTAAAGACCGAAATGTAAGGCCAGATACTATCAAACTCTTAGAGGAAAACATAGGCAGAACACTCTGACATAAATCACAGCAAGATCCTTTTTGATCCACCTCCTAGAGAAATGGAAATAAAAACAAAAATAAACAAATGGGACCTCATGAAACTTAAAAGCTTTTGCACAGTAAGGAAAACATAAGACAAAAAGACAGCCCTCAGAATGGGAGAAAATATTTGCAAATGAAGCAACTGACAAAGGATTTATCTCCAAAATTTACAAGCAGCACATGCAGCTCAGTATCAAAGAAACAAACACCCAATCCAAAAATGGGCAGAAGTCCTAAATAGACATTTCTCCAAAGTAGATATACAGATTGCCAGCAAACACACGAAAGGATGCTCAACATCACTAATCATTAGAGAAATGCAAATCAAAATTACAATGAGGCATCACCTCACACCAGTCAGAATGGCCATCATCAAAAATTCTACAAACAGTAGATACTGGAGAGGGTGTGGACAAAGGGAACTCTCTTGCACTGTTGGTGGTAGGGTAAATTGTTGCAGCCAGTGTGGAGAACAGTATGGAGGTTCCTTAAAAACTAAAAATAGAACTACCCAATGACACAGCAATCCTACTACTGGACATATACCCTGAGAAAACCATAATTCAAAAAGAGTCATGTACCACAATATTCATTGCAGCTCTATTTACAGTAGCCAGGACATGGAAGCAACCTAAGTGTCCATCGACAGATGAATGGATAAAGAAGATGTGGCACATATGTACAATGGAATATTACTCACCCATAAAATGAAAATTGAGTTATTTGTCATGAGGTGGATGGACCTAGAGACTGTCATACAGTGAAGTAAGTCAGGAAGAGAACAACAAATACCATATGCTAACACATATATATGGAATCTAAAAACAAAAAAAAAGTTCTGAAGAACCTAGAGGCAGGACAGTTGTAAAGATGCAAACGTAGAGAATGAACTTGAGGATATGGGGAGGGGGAAGGGTAAGCTGTGACAAAGTGAGAGAGTGCCATGGACATATATACACTACCAAATGTAAAATAGCTAGCTAGTGGGAAGCAGCTGAATAGCACAGGGAGATGAGGTCGGTGCTTTGTGACCACCTAGAGGGGTGGGATAGGGAGGATGGGAGGGAGACGCAAGAGGTAGGAGATATGGGGACATATGTATAGTTGATTCAGTTTGTTATAAAGCACAAGGTAACACCCCATTGTAATGGAATTTTACTCCAATAAAAATGTTAAAAAAAAAAAGACATACTCCATTGTCATAAAAATACAAGTGAAGATAAAGGTGAATCTAAAGAAAACTTTAAAAAGGAGACAAGTACTTAGAAGACCAAATCAGAACAATCAAAAAAAATTAAGACAGTGTAAAGAATGATTATAATATTAAATTTATTTATGTGATTGAATAAATAAACATTAAATTAAAAAAATCGAAACCTATAAATTTCCATACATGCACACATATATATATAGATAGATTTTTCCATTATGTATGGGATCATGTTTGTTTTTCGTATATCTTACAGATCTACCCATATCTATGCATAGCTGTATACCTCAGTGTCTTTAATAGCTGTATAGTATTTCATAGTATGGATATAGTATACTTTATTTAACCATTCCTCTATGGAAAGGTGTTAATTCCCAGATTTTGAACATTACAACATGTCCTGCATTGACTATCCTCATACATGTATGTATTTCTGTGCATATGTAGTTGGATTTCTGTAGTATGGAGTCCTGGAAAAGGAATTCCTGAACACTTGAAACTTTTTCAAGTACTGTTTGCCTTCCAAAATGCTATACCAATTTATAATCTCATAAAGAGTGTATAAATGTGTACATTACATTTTGAGAAGAATTTGACCCCTTTTTTTAACATCTTTATTGGAGTATAATTGCTTTACAATGCTGTGTTAGTTTCTGCTTTATAACAAATTGAATCAGTTATATATTACTTACATCCCCATATCTCTTCCCTCTTGTATCTACCTCCCTCTTACCCTCCCTGTCCCATCCCTCTAGGTGCTCACAAAGCACCGAGCTGATCTCCCTGTGCTATGCGGCTGCTTCCCACTAGCTATTTATTTCACATTTGGTAGTGTATATATGTCCATGACACTCTCTCACTTTGTCCCAGCTTACATTCCCTCCTCCCTGTGTCCTCAAGTCCATTCTCTAGTGGGTCTGCGCCTTTATTCCCATCTTGCCCCTAGGTTCTTTCTGACCTTTCTTTTTCTTTTTAGATTCTATATATATATGTGTTAGCATATGGCATTTATTTTTCTTTTTTTGACTTAGTTCACTCGGTATGACAGACTCTAAGTCCCTCCATCACACTAAAATAACTCAAATTCGTTTTTTTTATTCCATTGTATATATGTGCCCAATCTTCTTTATCTATTCATCTGTTGATGGACACTTAGGTTGTTTCCATGTCTTGGCTACTGTAAATAGAACTGAAATGAACATTGCGGTACACGACTCTTTGAATTATGGTTTTCTTAGGGTAAAAAAATGCCCAGTAGTGGGATTCCTGGGTCATATGGTAGTTCTATCTTTAGCTTTTTAAGGAACCTGCATACTGTTCTCCATAGTGGCTGTATCAATGTACATTCCCACCAACTGTGCAAGAGGGTTCCCTTTTCTCCACACCCTCCCCAGCATTTATTGTTTGTAGATTTTTTGTTGATGGCCATTCTGACAAGTGTGAGGTGATATTTCATTGCAGTTTTGATTTGCATTTCTCTAATGACTAGTGATGTTGAGCATCTGTTCATGTGTTTGTTGGCAGTCTGTATATTTCTTTGGAGAAATGTCTATTTAGGTCTTCAGCTCATTTTGGGCTTGGGTGTTTGCTTTTTTGATATTGAGCTGCATGTGCTGCTTGTAAATTTTGGAGATAAATCCTTTGTCCGTTACTTCATTTGCAAATATTTTCTCCCATTTTGAGCATTGTCTTTTGATCTTGTTTATGGTTTCCTTTGCTGTGTAAAAGCTTTTAAGTTTCATGAGGTCCCATTTGTTTATTTTTGTTTTTATTTCCATTTCTCTAGGAGGTGGGTCAAAAAGGATCTTGCTGTGATTTATCTCAGAGTGTTCTGCCTGTGTTTTCCTCTAAGAGTTTGATAGTGTCTGGCCTTACATTTAGGTGTTTAATCCATTCTGAGTTTATTTTTATGTATGGTGTTAGGGAGTCTTCTCATTTCATTCTTTTACATGTTGCTGTCCAGTTTTCCCAGCAGCACTTATTGAGGGGCTGTCTTTTCTCCATTGTATATTCTTCCCGCCTTTATCAAAGATAAGGTTACCGTATGTGCATGGGATTATCTCTGGGCTTTCTATCCTGTTCCATTGATCTATATTTCTGTTTTTGTGCCACTACCATACTGTCTTGATTACTGTAGCTTTGTAGTATAGTCTGAAGCCAGGGAGCCTGATTCCTCTGGCTCCATTTTTCTTTCCCAAGATTGCTTTGCCTATTCGGCGTCTTTTGTGTTTCCATACAAATTGTGAAATTTTTTCTTCTTGTTCTGTGAAAACTGCCAGTGGTAGTTTGATAGGGATTGCATTGAATCTGTGGATTACTTTGCCTGGTAAAGTCATTTTCACAATGTTGATTCTTCCAATCCAAGAACATGGTGTATCTCTCCATCTGTTTGTAACATCTTAATTTCTTTCATCAGTGTCTTAAAGTTTTCTGCATACAGGTCTTTTGTCTCCTTAGGTAGGTTTATTCCTAGGTATTTTATTCTTTTTGTTGCAATGGGAAATGGGAGTGTGTTCTTAATTTCACTTTCAGATTTTTCACCATTAGTGTATAGGAATGCCAGAGATTTCTGTGCATTAATATTGTATCCTGCTACTTTACCAAATTAATTGATTAGCTGTACACTTTTCTGATAGCATCTTTAGGATTCTCTATGTATAGTATCATGTCATCTGCAAACAGTGACAGCTTTACTTGTTCTTTTCCAATTTGGATTCCTTTTATGTCTTTTCCTTTGATTGCTGTGGCTAAAACTTCAAAAACTATGTTGAATAATAGTGTTGAGAGTGGGCAACGTTTTCTTGTTCCTGATCTTAGTGGAAATGGTTTCAGTTTTTCACCATTGAAGATGATGTTGGCTGTGGGTTTGTCATATATGGCCTTTTTTATGTTGAGGTAAGTTCCCTCTATGCCTATTTTCTGGAAGGTTTTTATCATAAATTGGTGTTGAATTTTGTCAAAAGATTTCTCTTCATCTATTGAGGTGATCATATGGTTTTTCTCCTTCAGTTTGTTCATATCATGTATCATGTTGGTTAGTGTGTGTATATTGAAGAATCCTTGCACTCCTGGGATAATCCACAGGTGATCATGGTGTATGATTCTTTTAATGTGCTGTTGGATTCTGTTTGCTAGTATTTTGTTGAAGAATTTTGCATCTGTGTTCATCAGTGATATTGGGCTGTAGTTTTCTTTCTTTGTGACATCTTTGTCTGGTTTTGGTATCAGGGTGATGGTGGCCTTGTAGACTTAGTTTGGGAGTGTTCCTCTCTCTGCTATAATTTGGAAGAGTTTGAGGAGGATAGGTGTTAGCTCTTCTCTAAATGTTCGATAGAATTTGCCTGTGAAGCCATCTGGTCCTGGGCTTTTGTTTGTTGGAAGATTTTTAATCACAGTTTCAATTTCAGTGTGTGTGATTGGTCTCTACCTATATTCTATTTTTTCCTGGTTCAGTCTCAAAAGGTTGTGCATTTCTGAGAATTTGTGCATTTCTTCCAGGTTATCCATTTTATTGGCATAGAGTTGCTTGCAGTAATCTCTCATGATCCTTTTTATTTCTCCAGGGTCAGTTGTTACTTCTCCTTTTTCATTTCTAATTCTACTGATTTTAGTCTTCTACCTTTTTTTTTGATAAGTCTGGCTTTAATGGTTTATCAATTTTGTTTATCTTCTCAAAGAACCAGCTTTTAGTTTTATTGATCTTGGCTATCATTTCCTTCATTTCGTTTTCATTTATTTCTGATCTGATATTTATGCTTTTCTTTCTTTCTGCTAACTTTGGGTTTTTTTGTTCTTCTTTCTCTAATTGCTTTAGGTGTAAGTTTAGGTTTTTATTTGAGATGTTCGTTGTTTCTTAAAGTAGGATTGTATTGCTATAAACTTTCCTCTTAGAACTGCTTTTGCTGCACCCCATAGGTTTTGGGTCGTCGTGTTTTCATTTTCATTTGTTTCTATGTATTTTTTGATTTCCTCTTTGATTTTTTAAGTGTTCTATTGGTTACTTAGTAGTGTAATTTTTAGCCTCCATGTGTTTGTATTTTTTACAGATTTTTTCCTGTAATCGATATCTAGTCTCATAGCGTTGTTGTCTGAAAAGATACTTGATATGCTTTCAGTTTTCTTAAATTTACCAAGGCTTGATTTGTGACCCAATATATGATCTATTCTGGAGAATGTTCCATGAGCACTTGAGAAGAAAGTGTATTCTGTTGTTTTTGGATGGAATGTCTTTTAAATATCAATTAAGTCCATCCTGTTTAATGTATCATTTAAAGCTTGTGTTTCCTTATTTTTTTTCATTTTGGCTGATCTGTCCATTGGTGAAAGTGGGGTGTTAATGTCCCCTAGTATGATTGTGTTACTGTCGATTTCCCCTTTTATGGCTGTTATTATTTGCCTTATGGTTTGAGGTGCTCCTATGTTGGGTGCATAAATATTTACAATTGTTATATCTCCTTCTTGGATTGATCCCTTGATCATTATGTAGTGTCCTTCTTTGTCTCTTCTAATAGTCTTTGTTTTAAAGTCTATTTTTTCTGATATGAGAAGTGCCACTCTAGCTTTCTTTTGAGTTCCATTTGCACGGAATATCTTTTTCCATCCCCTTACTTTCAGTCTGTATGTGTCCCTACGTCTCAAGTGGGTCTCTTGTAGACAGCATACATACAGGTCTTGGACAAACACATTTTTATTGTAGGACGAAAAAGTTGAATGATGAGGGATATAGAAAACTCCTAGCAGTGAATTATGACTGAAGACTTTTTCTCTAAACACCTTATAAAAATTTATACCCACAGTTTTAAGTTTGGTGATTGGACTAACCCTGGGAAAGATTTATCCCTTTTGTATGTGACACTTCTGGTTATATCTTTTTT
>NW_020185318.1:85327-127447 GCF_003031525.2 Neophocaena asiaeorientalis asiaeorientalis
TTTTTTTTTTTTTTTGCGATATGCAGGCCTTTCACTGTTGTGGCCTCTCCCATTGCGGAGCACAGGCTCCTATGCGCAGGCTCAATGGCCATGGCTCACGGGCCCAGCCGCTCCGCGGCATGTGGAATTATCCCGAACCAGAGCACGAACCTGTGTCCCCTGCATCGGCAGTCAGACTCTCAAGCACTGCGCCACCAGGGAAGCCCCTTCTGGTTATATCTTAATGGTCAGAACTCACCTGTCCAGTTGCAAGGAAGGCTGGGAAATGAAGACTCCATTTTTGGGGACTACATGCAGAGCCAAAACCTGTGGGCTCTATAATTACTACAGGAAAAACAAATAATAGTTTGAGAGATAGTCAGTTTTTGTCATGCTCCTGGAACTCTAGAGTTGCTCATAACCATTTTTTTCCTCTGTGTTTGTGTCTCTTTTAACCCTTTTTGTCTCTTCTATGTCTCAGAAATTCCTCCCCCATAATTCCTCTTACCTTTTGTTTCCCCTTATTTTTTGATATGTCAGCTTTCTGTTTCTCCATTTCTGTCTTATGCTCAGCCTCTGCTTCTCTATATGTTGTATCTATCTCTCCTTTTCTCCTCTGTGTGTATTTTTTATCTTTCCATCTGTTTCCTATCCATCTGTCTCTCTATCTTTAGCTGTCTGTGTCTTCCTACTTGTGTATTTCTGGCTTTCTTCCTTTCAGTATCCATGTCTCTTTCTACCTCCATTTATAAGTATTAAAGCTAATAATAGAATGGGCTGCCACTTCATATAGTTGTTTTCGTGAAATAGGAAGTAGCTGAGGACATGGTAGATACAGGGATAGGTTATCAAATGATTTCTTCATTGGTTGATGGTTGGACTACATAACTATTGAAATCTTCCAAATTTGAGTCAAATTGAGAACCAACTTTTTCTCCTGAGTAAGTAGAATCTCATTAACATTATTGAATTGTTGTTTCCTGATTGTAGATCTAATAAGACCTCAGGGTCATCTCTATATAAATACCATACTTCATTGAGGATGACTGTAGAAGTAGAAAATATAAGAGATTGAGATGAATGTGTGTTAACTACAGAACTGTCTTTGAGAGTTAATTATCTTTATAAATAATACATCTGTGATATATATGTGGGCTGTGTGTCTGTGTGTTTGTAACTTCCAGTTTTTTGGAGATTATGTATATATGATTGGCTGATCCAAACGATTGGAAGACATCGTAAGTAACAAAATTGTCTCTGATGGCAAGAATGTATTAAGAAATGATATAATTGCATATTCTCTGCAGCCTAGCTGATATATCTAGTTGGATCTTTCAACTGTGTCAGAATATATTCATAAGTTAAGCTTGTTTTGGCTTCTAGAGTCAAGAGTATGCCATACAGATGCTTTAAGAAAATTAACATGAACCAGGAACCTGACATGCCTGGTACTTTAAGGGAGGAAGAAAGTAAAATGGAGAAGGTAATTTATAAACTACACTTGAAAACCATTCGAGCATAACATTATTACAATTATTTGTTGAAAGATTTAGTTCAATTACATTTTTTAAAACTCTCTTGTCAAGATGGCCCTACTCATATTAAGATTTGGTACTCAGAGGAGAGGAATACTAATGCCTTCATTAGCAATTGTGTCAGTGTCTTCAGTCTTTAGAATTCCTCATGTGGCCTTTTGATATTTTTACATACTACCCTTAGGGAATCAGTAAACACAAAGCCCTCAGGGGGATGTGAACTTTAGGCATAAGGACCACTGCATATTTATAGCCACAGTAAGGGGAAGACCCTTTTATGGGGGAAAAAAGTAATTTAGAAATAATTGAATAGCAGCATAATTGCCATCATTTAAAATATTATACAGGCTTCTGTACACTTTCTTCACACAACAGTGAGTTGGTTGTAAAATCACAAAGAGGGAAAATTTATAATGTAATAAACCTAAATTTCAGTGTAAGATTTCCAGGGGATAACCTGAGCTGCTTCTGACACTTTTAGTGTTTAAACAGATGTGTGGAAACGTATGTTGGCAGCCCAGTGGTCACATTCCTTGATCAGTGATGATATTTCAGGTGGATTGCTGTTGCAGATGAGCATTGCTAGGAGATTGATTGCACTGGCCTTTCTTTTTGACTGTTTGAATTGGCAGTTTGGCAGATTTTCTCTTTCAGTGGCAAATCTGAATCACCTACTGAACATGCTACCAAACACGCTTCTTACTCTATATTCCCTTACCACCTAACATATACAGATTGTTCTCTACTGTCTTGCACTTGACTAAGCACTCCAGTGTGCATGCATACTAGATGGCAAGAAGTGATGTTTTATAATCTTAGACATGGTTTATGACTCCCATAGCATCTAACTTCTAGGGCAAATATAGTTCAGTAGTGGTTAAGAGTTTGGGTTTTGTAGTCACACAGAGCTAAAATGAAATCCTTTCTTCCTTAATTTACTATTGTTGTGGCCTTGGATAAGCCACAAGTATCAGTTTTCTGAAAAGAAAATGGGGATAATAATAGCTCACATGGTCATTAATAGGATAAAATACAATATCACAGTCCACTGCATTATCTGGCACACAAAAAATGCTCAATAAGTTATAATTATTATCATAAAATATAATAGTTATTCATCAGAGTTTGCTGAATTAATGAACTCTCCTGTGGAAATAGGATTGGCAAATATACAGATTAAAAAACTCAATACATCCAATTTTTCTATTCCCCACTGATTTTTTTTTAATAATTAACATTTTATAAGAAATTCAACATAGGATTGGTTTACCTCCTGGGTACATGTAATTTTTTAATATCTTTATTGGAGTATAATTGCTTTACAGTGGTGTGTTAGTTTCTGCTTTATAAAAAAGTGAATCAATTATACATATACATATGTTCCCATATCTCTTCCCTCTTGCATCTCCCACCCTCCCTATCCCACCCCTCTAGGCAGTCACAAAGCACCGAGCTGATCTCCCTGTGCTATGCGGCTGCTTCCCACTAGCTATCTACCTTACGTTTGGTAGTGTATATAAGAAAAAAAAATGTCATGAAGAACCTAGGGGTAAGACAAGAATAAAGACACAGACCTACTAGAGAATGGACTTGAGGATATGGGGAGGGGGAAGGGTAAGCTGTGACAAAGCGAGAGAGAGCCATGGCCATATATACACTACCCACTGATTTTAATTGAAAAGAAGGGGAGTATATGAAATAGTGCTGTGGTTAACGTATTCAATCCCCATGATGATTTCACTAGTTAAAGTCAAGCATTAAGCATTTTATTTCACAAAGAATAGGAAGGGGTTGACTAAGGAAGTAGAAATATTTTTTTGTCAGCTGTTTTCTACCCTTAATATCTCTGAATAACAGGTATGAAATACAGTTCTTGCTTTGGGTGAAAATTATAACTACTGGGTAAAGTAACACTTTAAAAAGACCTTTTCAAATAATCTTTAATTTTGTCACCATTTACAAAATATTAGAATCCTTAAAATGATATTCTAGGCAAATTATAGTCCTTACAAACTGTCAACTTTTAGATAGAAATAGTGAAGGTACAATCATGAGTAAGATGGGTTGAGGGTAGGGAGACCCTGGAAGTCTCCTAATAGCTAAGCAGCAAGGTTGAGTTGGTAACTGAGCAAATACAGCAGGAAGAGCTAAATCAGAGATGAGCCAATGTTCTTATCAAAGTCACTGGGGGTGATATAAGTTCTAAAAAGGGAGACAAGACAGGAGAGCTAGAATGTGCCTGTGGTTCAGGAGAAGTTTGAAGTATAAGCCTTCTTTTGAAAGTCCAGAGGCTACATAATCTTTTGAGCTGGAAATTGGACAGATAGTCAATATAAAACAAAGAAATGTGTGGAGTTTATAATGGTATTTTCAGAGTCTTGGTTTGGGATCTCCCAAAAGCAGACTCAAACACAAGGATTTGGATGTAAGTAGTTTATTTGGGAGGTGATCCCAGCAAGTACTGCAAGGGAATGGCAAAGTCAAACTAGAAGGGAGGAAAAGCCAATAGAGTGTGCTAATGAGCAGTTTGCCATTCAGTCCTACTGGAACATTCCAAGGGGTGAGGAAGCTGGGGTATTTATTCACCACCTCCCATATCATTGAATGAGAATCACTCACGGTGTGTTAACAACCTGGAACTTCCAATCAGCCTCCTATGCTATTCAAGCTGCTTTTTCAGATAGAGAAGCACCTCTGGCAAAGAAACACAGGAAGACTTCTGTGCAGATGACTTTTGGGAGGCCCAAGAGGATATGGATAGGGTACCAACAGAGTCTGCTACAGCAGGAGATGGGGCCCATCTCAGATTTGGATAATCATATATTAGATAAGAGAGATTCTATTTCAAATAAATGGGTAACTTGGGAAGAAAACCACTGAAAGCTGCAATTTATTTGTGTTACTTGAACCCTTGATATGTTGTTATCTACATTGATATTCCCCTTTCATTCATTAAAATATTTACTGATAACCTATTATATGTCCAGCTCTATGATAGATGCTGAGAATATAACAGCTAATGACTAAGTGACTGCCCTCATGAAGCTTACATGTTAGTAGTCAAGGAGTGGTTAAAAACAACCAAGCTAATAAATGTAACTGATTTATTAAGTGTTTCAACTCATTGAAGTATAAACATGGTGTGGTACTATTTTTCCTAATTGCTACTTCATGTGCTCTACTGTACTTCCTTTTTCCACTAGGAGTCAGGGACAGTGATAAACATTTCAGTTTGATTCTATCATTTTTCAGATGTTTACTGAGTTTTGTTCTGATTTTAAAGACTTCTGATTTTAAAGACTTTAAAATCCTATCTGATTCAAATATTGTATCTTCCTTTTTTTTTTTTTTTTTTTTTCAAACATAAGAGACATGTGGCTCTCATGGATAGGAATTTGGAGGGTGCGTGGTAGGTTTTCACATATTTTCCCTTCTTCCTCGTCTTTCCTCTGTACCTTCTCCTTTGGTGTTGCATTGGGATAGGTGTGACTGGAGAAGAGGGAGAGGAAAAAGAAATGCTTGTGATTGACGGTGTCTTCTCCTTGGTTGGTCATAACTTCTCATTTAGCTGTCTGTATGTGCTGTATAAACAGGTAGTAGTTACAGCAGGCCTGATGATGAGATTCTCCTCCAGGCATCTCCTCTGGACATTGGAAGTCCCTGGAAAGATTTGATTACATCTTCCCTCAGGTTTAGCTGGTAGCATCATACCACTTTCCTCTCAGGTGTACTCATTTTGCCCCATGTTGCAAAGCCTATGACAAGAATCATCTGTTTACCCAATCTAAGATGGATCGTTGGTAATACGCCAAATCTAACTTCCATGCTTCTTGGGACCCGGAAATTTGGTGTATGTTGGGGATGGTTAGGGATTAGTCCTGGCCCCCTGGTCATCTGGAAACATCCAGCATACCATCTCTCCCCAGGGTTCTTTATTCCTGTTTCAGTGGTACAAGGGAAGTCCAGCATGACAACTGGGAAAGCAAAGCCTGTCTTTGTTATCAAAAGACCTCCTCTTCCTTCCCAGACCTCTGTTTATTGATGGAATTGGTGGTGGTGGTGGGAGTGGGCAGTACGATAAGGAACTAGCTGCACTGAATAGTTGAACTTGTGGCCTCACCCAAACATGAATTTTTCTGAATTTAGGATATCAGGTGGATCTTTTGGTCAATTCTGGGAAAAGAGGATCCCACCCAACACTTGATATCATCCTGTTACTCTTACATTCTGGGTAAGGTTCTGCACATTTAGGTACAAACCAATTATTCAGAAGACAAATCATTATATGGAATTCTGGATCTTTAAATGTTATCCAGAGCTTGTTTTTGTCTTTCCATTCAGGTTTGCTTCCATCCATTATTTCAGGGATCTCTGTGGTTTCACCCTCATGGTCCCCTTTGCTATTTTTCTATCTTGGGTTTATGATGTACCCAGTGTACCTCTGTGGTGCTTATATTCTGATTTGTAAAGGATTCTAAATGAGCCCTCATATAGGAACCAATTTACTGAAAAGTCTTAACTCAATGGAATAAACACTTAAAAACGTTTTTGTTTTTTCCCCAAATGCCTACCGATGATCGTGCTTTAGTCAATTCTGTTCCCTTTTGGGGGGTTCTTAACAATATCTCAGTTCAGTTCCATACTTTCCTCAGTTATTTTTCATTTCAGAACAGTTTCATTCCAATTATTTAAGGTTCGGTGCTGCTGATTTTAAAACATCAATGCCAAAGTTGAGTAAAAACTCTTCCTGTCACATAAACACAATAACTGTAAGTGCTGATCAGTCTTATGAATAAAACAAGCAAGGAAGTGAGCTAGTGAATGACAGAGTGAGACTTTAAGATTGGGTAGTCAGGAAAGGCCTTTTTGTGGGACTGAAACCTATAGGATGTTAATGAATGTGAGTGAAGAATGGGGGGGAGTATTCCAGCAGGAAGACCTAATGCAAAGGCCATGAGGAGGAAATGACTAAGGCATGTTCCAAGGACAAATACAATGTCCATAGTGGATGGAGCATAGCCAACAAGGAGGAAAGTGCTGTGGAATAAGATCAAAGAGGCAGCAGAGGCCCTACCTGCAGGCCCATGAAAGTCTAATGGAGGGGGTTCAGATTTTGCTCTAAATCCAGTGGGAAACCATTGAAAGTTCTGAGCAGGGAACTTTGACATGATGCTCTTGTGAACTTTCATATTTTCTTCCATTTGCATAAAAATAAAGCCAGAAATCACCAAAATGTCATTGTTTCTGTAATGTGTCTTCAAGGTATGTGAAATTATAGCTGCTGCTTTGTTGAGGCCAAGATCTGTGATTCAAACTTCATATCCTTTTTTGACTTTTCAGCTGCCAAGGAAAGTGAACAATGAAGCCACCATTTCTTTTGGCCCTTGTGGTGTGTTCTGTAGTCAGCACAAATTTGAAGATGGTGTCAAAGAGAAATTCTGGTAAGTTGCTGGCAACTTCTCATGATTTGGTCAAAAATATATGCTTTTTGTGAGCATTTAGAGAGCATCTGTATCTTTAACTACAAGTACCTTTAAACAGAAGCACTTGTAATCCAGCTATGTTGGAAAGTAGCCAAAGTAAAAATGAGATTTTAGCCTACCCCTGACAAAATTCTGGGAAACCAGTGGAATTTTGTTCAACTTCAGTGGCAGTATACTCTCAGTGGACAATAAAATGTTAAGGGCCTTCTTAGGGTTGGTTACATTTGCTAGTGCATATACACCTGGGAGCAAACATTTGCAAATGAGAAGACAGGAAACCTTTAAAAGTATATATTCTTTGCCTCCTAATTGCGTATGCAGCATTACAGTTTAAATGAAAGTTTTTGACAAATATAAGTGACCTTTAGTTCCTCACATCCTCACATTTGTACCAAATCCCGAACAGGCAGAGGTTTAAACCTTCCAAGTTTGGAAATATTAGCTAATTGCCTGAAGAGGAATTTCTTGAGAATAAATATCTATTCCTAGAACATGGTGGTCTGGTAGGCAGCCATGATTGTACTAAGAGATTAGCTGTAGCCAGTAGATATCCCAATCAAAGCTTAATCATTGTTTAATAACACTTGGATATATATGTCTTTCAGCGTTGATTATACATTTTAGCTATAATTACAAATCATGCATGAGATTTTAAGAATTGATTTTCTGTCTGTAATCATTCCAGTAAGACGTTGAGGAATGTATTGGTATATGAAAACAAAAGACTGTGGATGGGACTTTCTGCTGGCTTCTAATTCAGTTACTTCCTAGAATTAAATGTATGCTCTTTAATTTCTCATTAAGTCTAAAACCCAGGCAATAAAGTACATGCCTGTTTTTCAAAGCAATAAATACTGGCTGGAGCTTGGAGTTTGGTTAATGTTTGTTTTCTAAGGTGAGAATACTTGATAATTGAAATTGCTAAAGAATAGTATTGTTCTTCAATTGATAGTATATTAATAAATCTTTCACAGAAGTGGGTCACAGGTTATTAAAGTAGAGTAACACTACTCAAGTCCAAAGGATTCTTGAATGGTAAAGGTAGGGGACTATATTGGCTTTTTCTCCCCCATTAAATACTTATGAATGTCTTTAACACGTTTTTGTATATTGTGACTCTCTTTCCGCTGTATTTGTGTGTAACATTTTACGTATAATATCTCCAGCTTGGCCTATTTTACGTGGCTGTCTTTCCTTGCCTTACTTTTGAAGTCACATTTTCACTTTCAATCTTGGCTCAGATTGATTATTGCTGAAATAAAATACTTGGAGATATTACTTACTAGCGATGTAGCCTGTTGGATTGGATCCCATTTTCCTCGCTTGGTTATGTTATAATGTCTATAGCAGAATCTGAAAGCAAAAAAATGAATTGAGAATTTAAAAAGCCATCTGTATTATGATAGCTTAGTTCAAGTAAAATCCAATCTGAAAAACAAAAACAAGTTGCTACCTGCGTATGCTGTCTTGTTTTCATGGTTTCCTTATTATTTATGAGGAGGGATGCTGTTAAAAAAATACACACACACACACACACACACACAGATGTAGTTATCATTGATGTGCAGATGCCCTTTAAAGATCAACATTTTAATGCTCTGCCCCTTTATTCTTATCAAGTGTGAGACTGTTTGTGGCTTATTACAGGTTCTTAGCTTTGTCTTCTCAGTGTAGGCAAGTGGTGTCATATCTGCAGTGAGCTTTATTAAAGAAAGCTGTGACAAAGTGAGAGAGTGGCATGGACATATATACACTACCAAATGTAAAATAAATAGCTAGTGGGAAGCAGCCACATAGCACAGGGAGATCAGCTCGGTGCTTTGTGACCACCCAGAGGGGTGGGATAGGGAGGGTGGCAGGGAGGGAGCCACAAGAGGGAAGAGATACGGGAACATATGTATATGTATAACTGATTCACTTGGTTATAAAGCAGAAACTAACACACCATTGTAAAGCAATTATACTCCAGTAAAGATGTAAAAAAAAAAAAGAAACATTACCCCAAAAGATATTCCCCTTAGAGTGAATGTATTTGAATTGTTTCAGTCTCCTCTTCCCCATCTGTTTACCCTCAGCTACCTCCTAGGACATATAGCAATTGTAATATTGGAACAAACCTTTTTGTACAGGTCTGGACAGTGGAGATGGTTTGAATACAGTTGGTCTTTTCTCTTATGCCTTCCTCCTTCTATTTACATTGTATATGGAATAGAAAGGGAAGACTAATAGGTTGATGTTGGTTTGTGCATGTCTGTGTGTGTAGTGTTTGTTTTTTACTTCAAAATACAGAAATAAAACCAAGCATGGAATGGATAAAAGACACATTAAGTTGCACATAGCTGATGAAGATGGGGGTCCTTTGGAGCAGTTGTTTTCACTCTTGCCTTATTTCGCCACTTTCATCATAACCCCCATCCTAGCCCCTACAATCCTCTTAATATTACTGTTTTATGTAGGAAAAATAATTATTTGCACTCTCATTATGATGGTCCTATTTGAGTTGGCAAATTACTCTGGCAAATCTGGAGTACAAAATTTTGTTTCATACAGTCTGTGAGGTCCTTTGGCCTTTGCCAGTTAAAGAGATCTGGATTAAACTTGCATAGTTGTTCATGGAATAGCCAATGGAACTTAGAAATTTTATTTTTCTCCCCTCCTTTCTTTCCTTCAAGTCAAAAAATGATTGTGTCCTTTGCTCATTAACATATATAACTGTTTAGTGCCAGATGTGACACCAGGTGTAATGATTTCTGTGCAGTTCATTATAGACAGGAACCCTTTTCACTAAGATCCCTACAAGTATTTATGCCAAGTACCACCTTATGCACAAGACAGAGGACGAAGTGATGGAAGTTTCTTTTTCTGTACTTGCCAATCAGGGAAAATAATAAGACTCAAGACTTTTTTTTAAAAAATCTACTCTGGGCACATAATGAAACAGACCTCCTGGTTTTGGGTGCTATGCAATTTTTAGAAGCTACAGCAAGGTTATTCTTTTAGGTAATGCCCATGCACATTAGGTAAGCCCAATCATCAACCCTGGATCGGGAAACAGCAAAGATGGCTCTGAGATTGCATCTAGGGCTTGGTTACATTAGAACATACTAAAATTCACAGCATCTAGTTTTAAGGATTATAGCTGATTGGCAAAGTGTGTGCTTGTTATCCTCCTCACAGAAAATGCATGAGGTCCTTCAGCACTGGCATTATCTAAAGTTAGGACTAAATAGATAAGGTCATTTAGAAAGTCTACTCTATGAGAAGTAGGTTTGCTTTACTTAAAGGTGTCAGTCTTTATGGCAGGGAATTGGCTAATATTTTGACAAAGGCTAATGGCAGAAACAGCCTGTAGAGGACTTCTAATTATCTAAAATTAATTTTTAATAGGATGGGTGGGGAAATAACTCTCAAGGAGAGATCACACAAGGGCTTCTATTTAACTATGTTGTCTAACCTGAAAAATTATGTCTCTAGGGTATACATGGACTAAATTTGGGGGGGGGGCATTAACCTGTCCACTTTACTTTTTTCTTGCTTTTGCTGGTACTGCTGCTGCTGCAGGAAAATGTGAGCTGTATTAGGCAATTATTGGAATTCAGCTCTCCTAGCCTGGATCTTCTTATTAGAAGGGAAAGGAATAGGATGACCAATTAGATGAGAGGGTATGTTAAATTCTGAACCCAAATTTGGTCATCTTGCAGCCAGTACCTCTGGAGGATGACCATAATAAAACAACTTTTCAGTGATCTGGTATTTGAAGAAAAATTTTCAGAGCTAACAAGATATCTTAATCAGCTAGAAAAATATAGTCCCTGGTGGTCAAGAGGATGCAAAATCCTGCTGGCACACAGTGGGTAATCTTAGATACATTTTGGATTGACTTGGTGAGGGTTACTTCTTTTTTCCCATTTCAAGTGTTTTTTATTGAGTAATGGAATTTGTAGGTACTATGTTGTAGAGATATTGAATTCTGTTATGTTCCTCTAAAGGGTATTGGTGTTTGTTCCAGTAGCAGTTCAATTACTAATCTTGAACTTTTGGTGCTTAGTTGTATGCTTTGTCAGAGTACATCAATGGAAAACCCAAGGTATGTCCTGATCATCTATAACTTGGTGGGACTCAGTCTCTAATCTTTTTCTCCCCTGTGGATCTTTTTTTTGACATCTTTATTGGAGTATAATTGCTTTACAATGTTGTGTTAGTTTCTGCTGTATAACAAAGTGAATCAGCTATATGTATACATATACCCCCATATCCCCTCCCTCTTGCATCTCCCTCCTGCCATCCCTAATCCCACCCCTCTAGGTCATCACAAGGAATTGAGATAATCTCCCTGTGCTATGCAGTTTCTTCGCACTAGCTATCTGTTTTACATTTGATAGTGTATATATGTCAACGCTACTCTCTCACTTCGTCCCAGCTTACTGTTCCCCCTCCCCGAGTCCTCAAGTCCATTCTCTACATCTACATCTTTATTCTTGTCTTGCCCCTAGCTTCATCAGAACGACTATTTTTTTTTAGAATCCACATGTATGTGTTAGCATATGGTATTTGTTTTTCTCTTTCTGACTTACTTCACTCTGTATGACAGACTCTAGGTCCATCCACTTCACTACAAGTAACTCAATTTTGTTTCTTTTTATGGCTGAGTAATATTCCATTGCATATGTGTGCCACATCTTCTTTATCCATTCATCTGTCGATGGACACTTAGGTTGCTTCCATGTCCTGGCTATTGTAAATAGTGCTGCAATGAACATCGTGGTACATGTCCCCTTTTCAATTATGGTTTTCTCAGGGTATATGCCCAGTAGTGGGATTAGTGGGTCATATGGTAGTTCTATTTTTAGTTTCTAAGGAACCTCCATACTGTTCTCCAAGGTGGCTGTATCAATTTACATTCCCACCAACAGTGTAAGAGGGTTCCCTTTCCTCCACACCCGCATTTATTGCTTGTAGATATTTTGATGATGGCCATTCTGATGGGTGTGAAGTGATACCTCGTTGTAGTTTTGATTTGCATTTCTCTAATAATTAGTGATGCTGAGCATCTTTTCATGTGCCTCTTGGCCATCTGTATGTCTTCTTTGGAGAAATGTCTATTTAGGTCTTCTGCCCATTTTTTGATTGGGTTGTTTGTTTTTTGACATTGAGTGCGTGTGCTGTTTGTATATTTTGGAGATTAATCCTTTGTCAGGCTTCATTTGCAAATATTTTCTCCCATTCTGAGGGTTGTCTTTTTGTCTTGTTTATAGTTTCCTTTGCTTTGCAAAAGCTTTGAAGTTTCATTAGGTCCCATTTGTTTATTTTTGTTTTTATTTCTGTTACTCTAGGAGGTGGGTCGAAAAGGATCTTGCCGTGATTTATGTCATAGAGAGTTCTGCCTATGATTTCCTCTAAGAGTTTTACAGTGTCTGGACTTAATTTTGGTCTTTAATCCGTTTTGAGTTTATTTGTGTGTATGGTGTTAGGGAGTGTTCTAATTTCATTCTTTTACATGTAGCTGTCCAATTTTCCCAGCACCACTTATTGAAGAGACTGTCTTTTCTCCATTGTATGTGCTTGCCTCCTTTGTAGTAAATTAGGTGACCATATGTGAGTGGGTTTATATCTGGGCTTTCTATCCTGTACCATTGGTCTATATTTCTGTTTTAATGCCAGTACCACACTGTCTTGATTACTGTAGCTTTGTAGTATAGTCTGAAGTCAGGGAGCCTGATTCCTGCAGCTCTGTTTTTCTTTGTCAGGATTGCTTTGGCTATCCGGGGTCTTTTGTGTTTCCATGCAAATTGTGAAATTTTTTGTTCCAATTCTGTGAAAAATGCCATTGGCGGTTTGATAGGGATTGCACTGAAACTGTAGATAGCCTTGGGTAGTATAGTCATTTTCACAATGTTGATTCTTCCAGTTCAAGAATATGGTATATCTCTCTATCTATTGGTATCATCTTTAATTTCTTTCATCAGTGTCTTATACTTTTCTGCATACAGGTGTTTGTCTCCTTAGATAGGTTTATTCCTAGGTATTTTATTCTTTTTGTTGCGATGGTAAATAGGAGTGTTTCCTTAATTTTTCTTTCTGATTTTTTCGTTGTTAGTGTATAGGAAAGCAAGAGAGTTCTGTGCATTAATTTTGTATCCTGTTACTTTACCAAATTCATTGATTAGCTCTAGTAGTTTTCTGGTAGCATCTTTAGGATTCTCTATGTATAGTATCATGTTATCTGCAAACAGTGACAATTTTACTTCCTCTTTTCTGATTTGGATTCCTTTTATTTCTTTTTCCTCCCTGATTACTGTGGCTAAAACTTCCAAAACTATGTTGAATACTAGTGGTGAGAGGGGGCAACCTTGTCTTGTTCCTGATTTTAGAGGAAATGGTTTCAGTTTCTGACCATTGAGAATGATGTTGGCTGTGGGTTTGTCTTATATGGCCTTTATTATGTTGAGGTAGGCTCCCTCTATGCCTTCTTTCTGGAGAGTTTTTATCATAAATGGTGTTGAATTTTGTTGAAAGCTTTTTGTGCATGTTTTGAGTTGACCATATGGTTTTTCTACTTCAGTTTGTTAATATGGTGTATCACATTGATTGATTTGCATATATTGAAGAACCCTTGCACTGGGACAAACCCACTTGATCATGGTGTATGATCCTTTTAATGTGCTGTTGGATTCTGTTTGCTAGTATTTTGTTGAGGATTTTTGCATCTATGTTCATCAGTGATGTCGGCCTGTAGTTTTCTTTTTTTGTGACATCTTTCTCTGATTTTGGTGTTGGGGGATGGTGGCCTTGTAGAATGAATTTGGGAGTGTTCCTCCTTCTGCTATATTTTGGAAGAGTTTGAGAAGGATAGGTGTTAGCTCTTCTCCAAAAATTTGGTAGAATTTTTCTGTGAATCCATCTGGTCCTGGGCTTTTGTTTGTTGAAAGATTTATAATCACAGTTTCCATTTCAGTGCTTGTGATTGGTCTGTTCATATTTTCTACTTCTTCCTGGTTCAGTCTCAGCAGTTTGTGCATTTCTAAGAATTTGTCCATTTCTTCCAGTTTGTCCATTTTATTGGCATAGAGTTGCTTGTAGTAATTTCTCATGATCCTTCGTATTTCTGCAGGGTCAGTTGTTACTTCTCCTTTTTCATTTCTACTTCTACCGATTTGAGTCTTCTCCCTTTTTTGTTGATGAGTCTGGCTAATGGTTTATCAATTTTGTTTATCTTCTCAGAGAACTGGCTTTTAGTATTATTGATCTTTTCTGTTGTTTCCTTCATTTCTTTTTCTCTTATTTCTGATCTGATCTTTATGATGTCTTTCCTTCTGCTAACTTTGTTTTGTTGCTGTTGTTCTTCTTCTTCTTTCTCTAATTGCTTTAGGTGTAAATTTAGATTTTTATTTGAGCTGTTTCTTGTTTCTTGAGGTAGGATTGTATTGCTATTAAGTTCCCTCTTAGAACTGCTTTTGCTGCATCTCATAGGTTTTGGGTTGTCGTGTTTTCATTGTCATTTGTTTCTAGGTGTTTTTTGATTTCCTCTTTGATTTCTTCAGTGATCTCTTGGTTATTTAGTAGCATATTGTTTAGCCTCCATGTGTTTGAATATTTTACAGTTTTTTTTCCTGTAATCGATATCTAGTCTCATAACCTTGTGGAAAATATACTTGATACAATTTCAGTATTCTTAAATTTACCAGGTGTTGATTTGTTACCCAAGATATGATCTATCCTGGAGAATGTTCCATGAGCACTTAGTGTATTCTGTT
This sequence comes from Neophocaena asiaeorientalis asiaeorientalis, assembly GCF_003031525.2. Classification (NCBI taxonomy): domain Eukaryota; kingdom Metazoa; phylum Chordata; class Mammalia; order Artiodactyla; family Phocoenidae; genus Neophocaena; species Neophocaena asiaeorientalis. The sequence continues at coordinate 100,079 of NW_020185318.1, forward strand.
GTTTTTGGATGGAATGTCCTATAAATATCAATTATGTCTATCTGATCTACTGTGTCTTTTAAAGCTTGTGTTTCCTTATTTATTTTCATTTTGAATGATCTGTCCATTAGTGACAGTGGGGTGTTAAAGTCCCTTACTATAATTGTGTAAATGTCAATTTCCCCTTTTATGGCTGTTTGCATTTGCCTTATGTATTGAGGTGCTCCTATTTTGGGTGCATAAATATTTACAATTGTTATATCTTCTTCTTGGAGTGATCCCTTGATCATTATGTAGTGTCCTTCATTGTCTCCTGTAATATTTTTTAAAGTCTATTTTGTCTGATATGAGAAATGCTACTCCAGCTTTCTTTTGCTTTCCATTTTCATGGAATATCTTTTTCCATCCCCTCACTTTCAGTCTGTATGTGTCCCTAGGTCTGAAGTGGGTCTCTTGTAGACCTCATATATACGGGTCTTGTTTTTGTATCCATTCAGGCAGTCTATGTCTTTTGGTTGGAGCATTTAATCCATTTACATTTAAGGTAATGATCGCTTTGAATGTTCCTCTTACCATTTTCTTAATTGTTTTGTGTTTGTTTTTGTAGGTCTTTTCCTCCTCTTGTGTTTCCTGCCTGGAGAACTTTCTTTAGCATTTGTTGTAAAGCTGGTTTGGTGATGCTGAATTCTCTTAACTTTTGCTTGTCTGTAAATTTCTGTTTTAATTTCTCTGTCAAATCTGAATGAGATCCTTGTGGGGTAGAGTTATCTTGATTGTAGGTTTTTCCCTTTCATCACTTTAAATATGTCCTGCCACTCCTTTCTGGCTTGGAGAGTTTCTGCTGAAAGATCAGCTGTTAACCTTATGGGGATTCCCTTGTATGCTCTTTGTTTTCCCTTGCTGCTTTTAATATATTTTCTTTGTATTTAATTTTTGATAGTTTGATTAATATGTGTTTTGGCATGTTTCTTCTTGGATTTATCCTTCATGGGACTCTCTGTGCTTCCTGGAGTTGATTGACTATTTCCTTTTCCATGTTAGAGAAGTTTTCAACTGTAATCTCTTCAAATATTTTCTCAGACCCTTTTTTTTCCTCTTCTTCTTCTTCTGGGACCCCTATAATTCGAATGTTCATGTGTTTAATATTTTCCCAGAGGTTTCTGAGACTGTCCTCATTTCTTTTCATTCTTTTCTCTTTATTCTGCTCTGTGGCAGTTATTTTGCCTATTTTATCTTCCAGGTCAGTTATCCGTTCTTCTGCCTTAGTTATTCTGCTATTGATTCCTTCTAGAGTGTTTTTAGTTTCACTTATTGTGTTGTTCATCATTGTTTGTTTGCTCGTTAGTTCTTCTAGGTCCTTGTTAAACTTTTCTTTTATTTTCTCCATTGCATTTCCAAGATTTTGGATCATCTTTACTGTCATTACTCTGAATTCTTTTTCAGGTAGACTGCCTGTTTCCTGTTCATTTGTTTGGTGTGGTGAGTTTTTATCTTGCTCCTTCATCTGCTTCATATTTCTCTGTCTTCTCATTTTGTTTAACTTACTGCTTTTGGGGTATCCTTTGTGCAGGTTGCAGGTTCGTTAGTTCCCATTATTTTTGATGGGTGAGGTTGGTTCAGTGGCTCCTGTAGGCTCCTGGTGGAGGAGACTGGTGCCTGTGTTCTGGTGGGTGGGGCTGTACCTTGTCTTTCTGGTGGGCAGGACTGCGTTGGTTGTGTGTTTTGGAGTGTCTATGAACTTAGTATGATTTAAGGCAGCCTCTCTGCTAATGGGTGGGTTTGTGTTCCTGTCTTGTTAATTGTTTGGCATAGGGTATCCAGCACTGGAGCTTGCTGGCCATTGGGTGGGGCTGGGTCTTAGTGTTTAGACAGAGATATCTGGGAGAGATCTTGCCGTTTGATATTATGTGGTGCCAGGAGGTCTCTTGTGGTCCATTGTCCTGAACTCAGCTCTCCCACCTCAGAGGCTCAGACCTGACGCCAGGCCAGAGCACCAAGACCCTGTCAGCCACATGGTTGGTTCACGGTCCCCAGGATGGTCACAGCTTCGCTCGTGGGGCCCCTCCAGAGTTGGCAGTGCAGTGAGGCTGCCCTCCCCTGGGGCTCCGTGGCAGCTCCATGACAGCAGAAGGGAGAGACCCCAAGCCAGGAGTTCCAGCTTTGCTGAAATGTGGGCTCTGTTCGCTCTCCTCTGGGTCTTATTAAGACTTGACTTTAGGCTTTGTTGGGGAAGGTGTAGAGTAGGCCATATTCTGTGACATAGTTCTTTCTCCTAAAGCAGGACTCTTCTGGAATCTTAGCTGAATGCTCAGATGTTAACAAGGTACTCCCCAGCAGTATTTGTCCTCTAGTTTCACTTTTATTATTAACCCTGTGGTGGTCACAGTCTGATGAAAAGACTGGCAGTCATGCCCTGTGCTTGTTCAGTGCAATCTTCAGCCAAAGATTCAGAGAGAACCCCCATATAGATTTTATAGTCTTCCCTCAGTGAACTCTCCTCTTTTAGTTAAGGTTCCAGCCACTGTAGCTTTCCTGATCTCTGTAGCTTCATCATGCCTCCTGAGCTGTTAGGAGTTCAGTTCACTGAGCCATTGTTGGGGATTTGTCTCCAGTTGGAGAGTTGGTTTGATTGTGGACCTTACCACGTGAGTTCTTCTTTTCTTTGAGATCAGTCTTGCATGGTCTGAAAACAGTTTCTTCATATATTTTGTCCACTTTTATCATTGCTTCCTGTGGATAAAGCTAGTCTAGTTCCAGTTTATATCATCATAGCCTAAAGTGGAAGTTTTCCTGTTACCTTCTGGTACTGCATCATTCTTTCAGCACTTCCTTGCTTTTTGTCATAAGGGTGTGCCAGGGTTACGTTCCTACTTTCTCTGCCCCAGCTCTGGAATTATCCATTTTCCTGATTTCTTTCAGTGGAAAATGGTATTTAGAAATCATTTTTAAAAATTGTGATTTAATTCTGATACATTCAAATCCAATATGACAGGGTTCTTCCTCACCTTTACCCATTCCATATTTTTATCTCCTTTTCCGACAGTGGGAACCCTCATTCCCATCAACACTGATGTATTAATACATACTTAATTATTTTATCTTTAGTTCATACAAAATGATTTCAGAACCACCACACCAAAACTACTACCAACAACAAACCTACTAAATAAAGTACAAGATATTTTACAAATATTTTTGTCCTTGGAAGTCATCCTCCTGAATCTGTATAGTCAGTGTTATGTTCAAAAATTACTTGAATTAATTAATTTTCTCTGTGATTATGTTAATTCAATATATAAAGTAATTTGTGTCTGTACCCAATTAGCTTTATCCTTTTTGATTAAATTTTATTTTTGAATACATAGAACATTTACATTACTGAAAATTCAGAGTTATAGAAAAAGGAATAAGTGAAAGAAATCTAATTCCTATACCCATTTCTTCCACTTGGTCACACACACCACTATTTGTAAGTAATTTCTTTAGCTTCTGGTATTTCCTTCCTTTCTTTCATAAACCAATGTTTTTTATTTCTCCTTGTTTCATACTTAAAATGTAGCAAAATATGACTACTTTTTTGGTCCTTGTTTTTTTAATTTACTGTGTCTTGGAAATCAAGTAGTGGAATTGTTTTGATATTTTTCTTAGTACAATAGTATATTATGCTTATAAAAGTTCAAGCAATATCAAAATAGAAGACTCTCTTATAATTTTATTCCCAGATATAAGTAATCATTACATTTCATATAGTTTCTTCCAGATAGTTTCTTTGGGTATATATGTATATAGCCTAAATCATGTATTTTTCCAACTTAGACTCATACTGCATATGCTGTTCTCCAACTTGATTTGTCACATATTTGTGATATTTATACCTAGAACCTCTAATCCTTGGCAATACATATTTAACTCAAAAATTTAAATACCGTGCAGTTTTCCATTGTGTGGATTTGTTATAAATTTAAACCTGTGCACTATCTATGGAGGTTAAGGTTTTATCTCTAGGTTTTTGCTATTCCAAAACAATGCTGGGAGGATCATCCTACTATATAGATCTTAGTGCACTAGAAGAGAAAATGATTTTGTAGGAGAGATCTTCAGAAGTGGAAATATTGGATAAATTTTTTATTTAAAATTTTGAAAGATGCTAAAAGTTGCCCATCAATGTCAGTGTACCAAATCTATATTTCCACCGACAATATATCAGTTCCTTTCTCATTACACATTTATTAACTGTGTATTGTCAATTACAGAATTTTTGCTAATCTAAGTCCAAATGAAAAACATCTTATTGTTTACTAAAATCCCCATGTTGGCTGTGATGAGTATGTTTCTTGGATTTAAAGACCCTTATCAATGTGTGTGTGTGTGTGTGTGTGTGTGTGTGTGTCTGTGTCTGTGTGTCTGTGAGAGAGAGAGAGAGATTAAAATCAGCAGCAGAGCAGTTCATATGGAAAAATCTCTGGCAATTCCATTAAGTTAGGCAACAAAGGATGGCAGAGGAAGAGGAGAGAATGTGAGTTAGGACCTAAGTTCATTATTTTGGTTGCTGTGTAACATCAACAACTTCTGATGTGATTGAAATATTCAAGTCCTTTATGAAACCGGTCCTCTTTAAATGAAAATGTGTGGATAATTAAGCTAATTAAAATATTTAATGAATTTAAAAGCTGGAAAGCAATTCCATGTGGGGATCTTGTCCAGCCCTGTAGCAGCATCCAAATACAGAAGTTACCAAGCTTGGTATCATGTTGGATTTATCACTGTCCATATGGGGGAAGAATGAGAAGAAAATAAGAATAAATAATTTTGATGTTGGGATTTAGCCCATCCATAAGAACAGCCAAGAACTGCAGTGAATGGGCTCCTTTCTACTCCGTTGTTTTGGAGTGAAAGGATATTGTATTTGCCAGAGTGGAGAGAACCTTTGAGTGCCTGTAATTTCTACTAGGTTAGTTTTTTTGTTTTTTTTTTTGTTTTGTTTTTTTTGTGGTACATGGGCCTCTCACTGTTGTGGCCTCTCCCGTTGCGGAGCACAGGCTCCGGACGCACAGGCTCAGCAGCCATGGCTCGTGGGCCCAGCCGCTCTGCGGCATGTGGGATGTTCCCGGACCGGGGCACGAACCCGTGTCCCCTGCATCAGCAGGCGGACTCTCAACCACTGCGCCACCAGGGAAGCCCTAGGTTAGTTTTTATCATAACCCAACTCATGGGCATGTCAGGCTAAAGTGCATCCCTTTTGGCTCTGTTGACTTCTACAGGTGTAATTTGCCCTAAATGAAGTACGTGTTCTGCAAAAGTATACCATTAATGCCTATTGTAGTTTGGTCCTTGGGGAAAGTTGGCATCCAGAGATTTCTTAAAATATGTAGGACACCTCTGGTCCATTAGAGGAATACTGAATATGCAAGTTTAAACTTTTGTTCATATTCTGATTCTTGCCCTATTTTTGCTTCCAAATATTTATCTGAAACTGTCATAGAGAAGCACATTGTTTTGCAAGGATTGCATCAGAACTGTTCTCTAAAGGAAATGCCTTGAAATTAAATGACCTTGCCCCAGGCTAAGTAGAGTCAGGCCGTCCTTCTTCGGGTATGATTTAGGAGAGCTGTTTTGTAAATGTGCTCTCCCTAAATGGCTACAGACAAGAAACACATGGTTTCAAGAGACACCCATTAAACCTTTGAGATGGGTGACATATATTTGGCATCACTGCTTTGTAGAGAAATGAGACAGTGGTTGCCTGGAACTAAATTCTGCTAAAGAATGTTATAGAAATGTGGCATTTATTAACTTACCAAAATACAAGCAGACTGTGTTAAAGCTCCTGTGCTGGGCAGGTGCCAACATTTAAGTGATCGGAAATGGATGCGGCATGTGCTTTGTTCCCAAGGAATTCAGTAAATCATAGGGGAAGGGAGAAACCAACATGCAATGAGTGCTATTATATGCCAGGCACTTTGTATACATTGTCTCCTCATGCAAAGATACTGAGGTATGTAGGTAGGTAGGTCCCATATTGTCTCATTTTCCAGATTGGGAAACTGAGGCTTAGAGCAGCTAAATAATTTGACCACTTTTATATAGCTAGTAAGGGGCACAGCCAGGAATTAAACCCAGGTTCCTCTGGCTCTTGAGTCCTTCTCTTAAATCCTCTGCCATGCTGCCCTTTTGTATGGGCACCATTATCTTCATTTTATAGACAGGGAGACTGAAGCTTAGGGAAGTTACGTTTACCTGAGGTCCCCAACTATTAAATGGCAAATCCAGGTTTAGGACAATGGACTTATTCCAAAGTTCATGGTCTTTTCACTCTACCACAGATATGTCCTGTTTACAACTCTTGTAAATGGTATAAAATAATAAGTGTAATAAAAGAGGTACAGATACAGTTCCTATGAAGAAGATATTATTCCCAGCTGGGGGTGAGGGTGATAAGGGAAGGCTTCATGAAAGAGGTGTCTTTTGACATTGACTTTGAAGACTGGGTTGGGAATAGTGATGGGGGCGATAGTCATAGCAGAGAGAACAGCAGGTGCAAATGTATGGATGCCTAAAATGGATGCTATTTTTGAGTACTCAGTAGCCCAGATTGCCTGGAGGATAGTATAAGATTCAAGTAGTTGAGGAGACATATTTGGGCAGAAACAAGTAGCTAGACAGATGGTGTCTTGACTATATATCCAATTTTAAATTTATAGGAAATATATTGAGAGTCTAGAAAGGAAATGTGAGTTGAGGTGCCTCATATTGGAAGACATGGGGCAAGGTTGGTGGGACCTTCTTAGACTTCTAGTGTTTCTGTTCCCATGCTTTCCATTTGCTATGATAGGAAGGTTCAATCCAAGATTTATTTTCAATTCTGAAAATGTCTTTTGAATAAAAGAAATTACTGAATAGACCATTACCTTTAATTATAAATCAGAATGAAGTTTATTCTTTAATCTTCAGCCTCAGGGAATTAATGATTTTTTTTTAAAAAAAGGAACCTGTTTCTGGTCTTAGTATTACCAGCAGGTGGCACTGTAATACATTCCTTCTATAGCTCTGAAGTAGTGTTTTAAGATCCTGTGGCTGTCTTCAGAGTCTGACATGACAAGGAGTAACGACTTTTCCAGTCACTGTGCTGTGATTGGGCTAATGTTTGCACACATGCACTAAGCACCCTCCCCTAGCCCCTTCCCCTTTGTCCCGCACGATTATCTAGTTTGTGAGAGCTACTCAGATTATTACAGAACTACCTATAGATCTTTCTATATTTCCCAAAGAAGGTGACTATGAAGCCTAGCTCTAGTTACTCCTTTTCAGTTAGGTGTTCAGAGGCTTAAGGCAGGGAAAAGTTATGGGACTGGCAGGTTTTACCTTTGGCATTCCCCCTAGCCACTCAGATTTTAACATCCTTGCTTCTCTGGGATGAAGTGAGAGAGTAGCATTGACGTATATACACTCCCAAATGTAAAATGGATGGCTAGTGGGAAGCTACTGCATAGCACAAGGAGATCACCTCGAAGCTTTGTGACAACCTAGAGGGGTGGGATGGGGAGGGTGGGAGGCAAGCTCAAGAAGGAGGGGATATGGGGATATATGTATACCATATACCTGATTCAATTTATTATACAGCAGAAACTAACACAACATTGTAAAGCATTTATACTCCAATAAAGATGTGAGAAAAAAAGAATTCCTTGCTTCTTTCTTAGACATCTAGCCCTCATCAAAGCTGAACAGTATCCAAAAGATTCACAACTTTTGTGACCTGTCTCTCCCTCTCGCCTTTAGTTAGAACTACCTCGTTCTTTAATAGGCAATGGCTAGTTCATCTTTAAACCAACCTTGGCTGGTACATTGGGACACTGTTGAGCATTTGATGCTATTGGACATGCCTGCCTTTTTGACACTCTCTTCTCCTTTTGCTCAAGTGACACCACTTTATCCTGGGTTTTACCATATCTTTCTTGCTACTCTTTTTCAGCCTCCATCATTACCTTGTTTTCCTTTGACTACCCCTAAAAAGTTGTGGGTTTTGCCAGCATTTTCCCTTAATGTTCCTTTTAAATACCACTTTATACTTTCCCTGAGTTTCTGCTCCCTTGTTATGAACTGTCCACTCAGTGCTTCTCAACACTGGCTGCTTATTAGAATTACCTGGGGAGCTTTTAAAACATATTCTTATACAGGTCTCACCCCCAGAGATACTGATTTATTTAGGCTGGAGTGCAGTCCGGGCATCAGTAGTATTTTTTGTTTATTTTAACTTTGTGGTGATTCTAATTTGCAACCAGGGATAAGAACTCCAGACCTTTTTAGGCTTCTGGATTTAGCAGTCTAGTCTTTATGTCTCTTCCTGGTTACATGCACTACTTTCCTGCTAGATGTGTTTACTTGGTTGCCCCACAGGTACTCTGAACTCCAATTTCTTCAAAACTGAAATTTTAATCTCCACCTTTTAAATTCCACCTTTCCACCTGTGTACCCTATCTTGGTTAAAATGGCATTATGATGTTTCTGAGCCAGAATATATGGCGCTCTCTCTAGGTCTTTCATAATTTTCATAGTCAGTAATTGTCAAATTCTACTAATTCTACTTCTAAAATATCTTCCAAATCTACCTCACTCCTCTGCAACCTTCCTGCCACTGACCTAGTTCAGCCTTTCATTATTTTTCTCCTAAACACTGTACAAGCCTCCTACCTGGTCTTCCTGTCTTTGGCTTCCAGTCCCTTCTACACTCGCCCATTTTCCATAATAACTTGCAGATGGTGTTTTTACTAGTTTGTTTGCTTTTAATTATAGATATGATCATGTCTTTCTCTTATGAAATAAAACTCCTTTGGCTCCCTACTGCATACAAGATAAAGTTTATGTGCCTTGTGGCATACAATCCATGGTATACAAGATCCTACTTAGTTTATTCTTTAATTCATTTTTTTATTCAGTAATTAAATAGGTCACATGCCCCTCCATGCACAAACCACCCTGGGTGGAAGAATTGGTTGAGATATTTCAAGTTTTCTATAATCTTAATTTTTGTCTACTTACTCTATCAACCATTGGGAGAGAAGTCTTGAAACACCAATTATGATTATGAATTTGTCTATTTTTTTTCATTTAAAAAAAAACACTGTTCACTTTCCCATTCTGAGCATTTGCTCTTATGCTTTTCTTCACTTGTAAATTACTTCACACCTTCTCTGCCTTTTGATAATCCTACTCATCTTTGAAGAGCCATTCCAAATGTCATTTTCTCTGTGACGGTTTCCCTGGATTGCCTCCACCCACCCACCTCTTACAGGCAGAATTAATTGTCCTTTTTCTATTCTCCTGTAGCAGTTTTTAAACCTCTATACTTGAAATGGTCATACTCAGATTTAGTTATTTGTACGCCTGTCTGTTCCACCACACGTGTGAACTTCCCAAAAGCAAGAATTGTTTCTTTGAATTATCTGTATCTACAAGACTGCCTTGCGCATAATAGTTGACTTACAAATGTTTATTAGGTGACTGAATAAATGCTTATGAATTGCTGACAACCTAGCAGACTTGTGGAGTATGGTGACTGAAGCAGAAAGTTGGGCAACTTTGAGTTACTAAGTATTCCACCTCCCAGAGTTTGGGATTGTGGCCAGAGCACAGCCTGCCTACCCTCAGTTCTGCCTTTTTGACAAGGAGGATTTACTATGGTTATCAGGGCTCTCTGCAGCTCCATCCTCATCCACAGAGCCCACATTCACATAGACTTTAGTTTCTAATGAGATTTCTATGTATAAACACCACTCACTTCAGCTCAATCTCCTCAAAATGCTCAGTGACTTGACTTATTCCTGACTCACATGGTATGAACTAGCTAAGGACAGAGAGCCTGGGAGAGCAAGTAAGACTTGTAGGCTGGGAGAGGGCAGGCCAATTGCTTCTGTTTTATTTTTCCTAGGAGAACATACCATCCATGTGGCATGGAATTACAAAGAGCCTCAAGAAAACGCTGTGTAAATGAATAGCCAAAGTCATTTTCTGCAATACTGGCTGGGGATCCCATATTTAAACTTATGCCTTTACTGCAAAGTATTAGACAAAACAACAGCAATGGCAAGAACTGGCAATGTGCAGGTTTTAAACCCTTGTAGTGCAAACATTTTTGACAGTGTTTCCCCACCCCCCCTTACCCTGCATACCCAGTGGAATGACAGTATAAAGGAACTAGACCCTCAATTGTCAGGGGAGTAGGAGGGCCTGATTTTATCAGCACGCTGCTATGTTGGTCAGGTCTAAGTTAGCCTTTTATAGAGCCTCTGTATCTCATCCTTCCTTTTTACTTTTCTTCAAAGCAAAGTCTTCCAGCTCTTTGAGCTCTTCCTCAGTCACTTTCTAATTTCTCCTTTGATATCAGACACCAGACCTATTGTACATCTTTTCATTTTATTCAATCCCTACGTGTCATTCTCAAATCCTTTGTGTTTCACTTAACTGCCGCTTGGCCAAAGTTGCTACTAATTTCAGCTTGCTTCTTACTTAGAACTAATTCTGTTTTCTTCAAGAGCTGGCCAATTAGTGAGCAGATATCTAAAATCTGATTTTGAGTTTAAGAAATCTACTTTAGATCCTGATTAGAACTTCAATGTCATAAAAACGAAAACTGTACAGCAAAGGGGCCCTTAGGACATTTTTTTGTAAAATTGATTATCCAACCATGTTCCTTTCCCCCTTCCTTTTCTAGTTGTCCCTTTAAATTCTGGAGTAGAGCCTCTGCATGGCACTAAAGTGTGGTTCATCAACTCATCATGCTGATTAGAAAAAGGAACAGGAAGCACATCATTTATGGTGAATGTCATGACCAGGAAGTTAGAGCAAAAACATCCTTACAGGCTTTGACAGTTTGTTGCTAGAATGATAGTTGTTTTTGCAGTTGTTTTTCAGTCAGAAGAGGGCCTTTCCATTTCCTTTTGCAGGGTCTGAACTCTGACCCCAGTGTTTCGAGGCCCAGGATATTAGGCTTCCCTCTTGAACGTGCAAGAACAGGGAAGAGAATGAACACCTCTGTGTACTGGGTCATCTCACCTTCCTATTTTCTAATGTGATTTTAGAATTTTTACTTCTGTACTCGTATTCTCCACATTTTAAGATGGGGCTTGTCTTACCCTCTGACGTCTCAGGAGTTTTATTAGAAGGGATTTGTATCATCAGTTTCCTGGGATGATCCCCCTCACATTTACTTGGTGCCCTTTTTGTTTCTCTTTATTAAGAGCTTTAATGCCATTTTCACATTCTTGATTATTTATGCTACTTTGAATGTCCATTCAGGAAGGTGATCAGATTTTTTTCCCTGAGAAAATGGAAGATGGATCTTTTGCATCACTTTGCATAAAATTAGCATGTTGATTTTATATAAACCCACAGGTTACAGGTTAATTTACATAACTTAGCATTCAAGAAGGTAAAGACCTTGTCAAGGAAAATGAAATAAATCAAGGCAGCTGAAACCAAGTATATTCAAGCCATCAGAAAATGGGGTGGGCAAAGAGGAGCTGTGGGGTAGAAACTTCTTATAGTTATCCTCACAAAATATTAATACAGTAAGGAACCAGAGAAGTTATCTAATCCAGTCTCCCACCAGTGTAGGAATCCCTTCTAGAGTACACCACACAGACGATGGTCCAGTTGACAGTTATACTTTCAGAACCAAGTGCCTAGTAAAGCAGTGTCTTTAGTTTTGGAAAGCCTTTAATTGTTAGGAAGCTCAAATCTGCCCTTTGGTAAACTTCCACCAGTGGATTCTAGCTCTGCCTCCTGGAGTCTCCCAGAATCAGTCTCATCTAGTGGATCTTAATTTAGGTCCATGGACAGGGCTTAAATGAACCCACAAACCCCCTGAAATTGTATGCAAAATTTTGTGTGTGGGTGTGAGTGAATGTATGCGTGTATTGATAGCTGTCATTAAATTTTCAAAAGGGGGATATCATTTTGAGAATATTTATAGCAACCAGGGCTGGCTTCATAAGAATATGACTTGTACAGTTGCACAGGGCCTTATACTTAGAAGGGACCTGTGACCTTGACTTTTCATTTTACACCAGACTCCTCAAATTATGGGGAACTACCCAATGACATGAAGCTTTAACAAATCACTAAAATTCCTACAAAATGAGACTTTGGGTAATTCTACTTTCAGGAACCTATATCATCCTTCTATTTAGCTTCAGATCCTGCTTGTGTTTCCAATTTATCTTCTTAATTTGGAGTGAAATGAGAGCACCCTCTGCTTCCTCTTTAAGTTCTGTCTAGTTTCTTACTTGCTCTATACCAAGGAGTCTTAACCTGGAATTCATTGTCATCTTAGAACTTATCTAATCTATCTGTATATAATATTTCAAACCTTGAAAACAGCTTAAGCACAAGGGTGGATTGAGTCTAACTGGAGAAAATTAACAACTTTCATTAACACTAGGAGAGTTCTTATCTTTTTCTATTTGGATATCTGGAATTTGAGCAGAGTGAGTTCTGTCAGAGCAAAAACATATTTTTAAAAGATAGCTCAGATGTGTCCAATTTAATTTTATTTAGTTCTATCTTACCTTGCTCTATACAAAAGCTTTTAAACTTATCTCTTTTTCTTTTTTGATTGATCAGAGTCTTTCCCCCTCGAATATAATACTCAATAAATTTAATATACTGTATTATGTATTCTCATACCAAATTATATGTTTAATTTAAAACATCAAAATTAGAAAAGCTTAATTTAAAATTTTAATTGCATATTTTATTTCAGCATATAGTTAAAAGAAAGTTCACAACACATTAGGAATTTTATTGGAGGGGTACACCAAGTATAGTTTCCCCTGAAGTTCACTAGGCAAATGTGTGATTGCTCCTTTGGTGACCTTGGTTTCTGCTGTGGAGGAAGGAAGATCACAGCCACCCTGTAACATGTGAGTGTGATTTGAGACAAATCCACATTGGTCAACTGAGAATAGGTTTAGTCTTCCAAAGATGGTAAAAGGGAAAGAAAATAAGCTCTACGATGAAAGGTTAAAAGAACTGTAATTGTTTTGTCTTGGAATAAAGAAGTCTAAAGGATGGCTTGAAAGAGATGAGGTATTTTTGATGAAGAGTTGTTTTCTGCATTCAAAGAGGAATAGATGCTTTAAGATTTAGGTTGACATTTAAAGAAAGTTTCTTTTAAATTAAGATAATCATGTTCACTATCTGTTATGGATTCACTTACTTAAGGCAAGGCCTCAATCAGATGATATCATGAGGCTCCTTCAAATTCTAAGTTTGCACCCTTGGGCTTAAAATCCTACTTTCATGGTACACCAAGATTGGCATGGGCCTTTTTGCTGATTTGCCTTTCATCTTGGACTTTTAATCTTTTTTCTTAATTATGTGTCAGGCACATGTCCCTCTTGGGGAAGAATGAAGATAAAAGGAAAGATGTCCCTTGTTGACTGGCCAGAATGACCATCCTTAAATATCTAAGTAGGCCTTGTCATTTTCAACTTTGTCACCTACAAGGCTATATAGTTATTTCAATTTTGTTGTCACTACTCAAAACTGTTTTACATCTCCTATTTGAGAATTCACTTCAGAACACATGGCATGACAGAAATAACTCCAGTTTTGACCCAACCTTTGAGAGTGATTTTCTTCTTTAAAATAACCAACATAAATTGATCCACAAGCTGATCTTACTAACTAGATTAGTGTGGTAATGTGTTTTCAGTGAAAATCATGATATAAATGTAAAGCAATAGGGTGTTTCTTTGGTTTACAACCAAACTGGATATGGAGACACAATTAAGAGATAAAATTTTAAAAATTATAATAGAGCCTAAAACAGTGCTAGTAGGTAGAATAGATGGCTGGTGACTACTTTGGTGACAAGGAAATTTAAAATTCAAACTAGTCTCATTATTATATCATATATATAGTAAATTAACAAAATAGTGTCATAGAATCATAGAGAATTAGCTCTTGAAATCCCTTAGAGATCCCTTTGTCTAATGCCCTCATCCCCACCTCTATCATTCTCATATTTATATTTCAACTGAAATGTCATTCCAAGAAGACTGTCACTGGACTCCCAAGAATAGCTTAGTTTCCCTAGTGCCTGGTCAAGGCCTAATAAGTAGTAGGTACTCAATAACTATTAATTGAATGAATGAGTAGATGAATATATTTAGGGGACTGGAAGACCCTGCCAGAAATTACAGTGTCTCAAAGTTACTCTCATAAATGTTAATAATTATTCAAAACTCTGGGGGAGGGGAGGGGAAGTAAACTGGTTATTTGAGTATTCTGATTGTTGAGATTCCAGTTAAATGAGAGTTTCCCATAAATAAATATATAAAGATTGTTCTAGCTCTTCAGATATTAAAAAGGGTTCTTTTTTAAGGCCGTCTTTGCAATTTGAACCTAATTCAAATGTGACTGCTTCTTGCTCTTGTTAACTGCTAATTGCCGAGTACTGTGTGGAATTGTTTGGCTTGGTATTTTGCTTCTGTAAGGAGCTAACCATTCTCTGGTAAGAAGAGATCAGATCCATGGAAAAGAAATACTCTGCTGCTTATCCATCTTTCTCCTGAAGTGCACCTCACCCCCTTGGGATCTGTACTTTCCATATGCTGCCCCAGTGCACAGTCCTCCCCGCTTTCCTCCCTTCCCAGGATAGCCATACCCATGGGATGGAGACCTGACCTACCTTGGCCATGCGTGAAGAACTCATATAGGGTCAGATGCTACATGAGGAATCTGGACACCTGGATTCTAATCCTTGAAATGTTACATTCTAGGAGGCTGTTTTTAAGTCACTTTTCTTCTCTGAGCCTTAGTGTTCTCATCTAAAAAATAATGAGGGGTTTGGGCTAGGTCCAAACTGTTTGCAAATTATGTTTTGTGCATGCCTCTGGGTTCATTGGAGTTGCTTCAGAGGCTAATATGGGGGTTGGGGAGAGAGGCAGAATGAGCAGGGCCTTTGGGTTCACTCACTTCAGCCATAGCATCTTCACTTTTGTTTGATATGCTGTGCTTCCCTGAAAGAATTTGTTTGAAAGCTATATTCACTGACATTGTGAGAGCACATAGTAGATGTAATTTAGTCATGAAGGTGGTTGAAATGACTCTACCTACCGTTTCATGGTCCAATATTACTGGCTTTTGGTGTTGCTTATTGAATTGACCATGTGACAATCTGATCACTTGCTGTAAGGGCCTATCTTGTTGACCACCTGGCTGCGGATCAACTCAGCAGTAGTGTTAGGTTAAAGATGTGGAAATCATGAGGACCAGTGGTAGAAAAGCCTGGTTTTCCTTCTTGTGGAGATTGTGGTAGCAGATAAACAGTTCTAGACAGGACTATGTGGAGTTCTATTAATATACCTTTCTACCCTCTACGCCTCCCTCCCAAAGCCTAGAGCCAGACTTCCTATAAATGATTGCTTGCCTATAGACTGAAAGCTAAACTGATCCAAATAACAGAGTCACCCCCAGAGTGTACATTTTATCATTTTGTTATCTCTCATCCTTTCAAACCCAATCGATACTTAACTATAAGAAGCACGATTTGTGCTCCTAATAGGTTGACAGGAAGACATATAGTACTCTAGAGATGGACCAGAAAAGGGGAAAATACATTGTAATCTGAAAAGTGTGTTTTATTTGCAGGTACTCACTGATCTGTGGTTCAAAGTGTGATGGGTTTTCAGTGGAAATGCCCTGCTTTTTCCCCTCAGATTTTGTTATTACTATTTAGCACTAACTGTGTGTAGCATTTTCTATTTGTCCACTGGTTAGGGGTCATGTGAATGGTCACTGCTTTTATTCCAGCTTCACAGATGAGGAGCTAGAGGTTCAAGGAAAAACTAGTGAGTTGGCCCAAGGTCACATGATAAATCGATGGCAGAGGTGAGGGTTACCAGCATCAAATTTCCACAAGCCCTCACAAATGTCATTGGTTCCACTACTTCTGCAGGGACACTGGGCAGTGATAATAAAGCCTTCCACTGAGCTTCTTGGAGGCTTTTACTAGAAAATGCCAAAGTGTGGGGCTTCCCTGGTGGTGCAGTGGTTAAGAATCTGCCTGCCAACGCAGGGGACACGGGTTCGAGCCCTGGTCTGCGAAGATCCCGCATGCTGTGGAGCAACTAAGCCCATGCGCCACAACTACTGAGCCTGTGCTCTAGAGTCCACGAGCCACAACTACTGAGCTGCACAGCCCCCATGCTCTGCAACAGGAGAAGCCACTGCAATGAGAAGCCCGCACACGGCAATAAGAGTAGTCCCCGCTCGCCGCAACTAGAGAAAGTCTGCACGCAGCAACAAAGACCCAACTCAGCCAAAAATTAATTAATTAATTAATTAACAATAAAATGCCAAAGTGTGGCTGGTGCTTTGCCCTGATCTTTAGGGTCATCTGAAGCGCTCCCTCTGGCTTAGCCTTATGGGAACAAAGCAGCAAATGCTTCAGACTTGTTGAAAACTTGCAGGAGGGAATGATTGGCCGTGCAGCTACTGTGGCATTGTTTATTTATAAAGCATTAAAAGTTGGATGTCAAGACATGATAGACTTACCAAAAAATTGCTTTATTTTGTTTTGCTTTAATGAAATGTATCTTGGGTAGATACATATAGGGGGTAGATTGCACTCAGAGTTCACCTGACAGTGCAGCTTCCACGCTCTTATTTTCCCAAAAAGCTAGGGCAGCACTGTGTTTGGAGTTATGGATTCTTAGTTTGGGCAACCGGTATAGCTTCTATTTTTCCCTTCAGCTCGACGATCAGCATTCTTTGGCTCAAAAACATTTAAAACCATTTTAAAATGGTTTAAAGACCTAAATGTCAGATATGACACCATAAAACTCGTAGACGAGAACATATGCGAAGCATTCATTGACATAAATCATAACAGTATTTTCTTAGATCAGTTGCCCAAGGAAAAAGAAATAAAAGCCAAAATAAACAAATGGGACCTAATCAAACTTAAAAGTTTTTGCACAGGAGAGGAAACCACCAACCACAAGAAAAGACAACCTATGGAATGTGAGAAAATATTTGCAAACAACACAACCAACAAGGGGTTAATATTCAAAATATACAAACAGCTCACAGAACTCAATATCAAAAAAAACAACCCAAGCAAAAAATGGGTAGAAGACCTAAATAGACATTTTTACAAAGAAGATATACAGATGGCTAACAGGCATATGAAACGATACTCAACATTGCTAATTATTAGAGAAATGCAAATCAAAACTACAATGAGGTACCACCTCACACCGGTCAGAATGGCCATCATTAAAAAGTCGACAAATAATAAATGCTGGGGAAGGTGTGAAGAAAAAGGAACCCTCCTCCACTGTTGGTGGGAATGTAAATTGGTGCAGCTACTATGGAGAACAGTATGGAGGTTCCTTAACAAGCTAAAACTAGAACTCCAATGTGACCCAGCAATCCTACTCCTGGGCATATATCTGGAAAGACTGAAAACTCTGATTTGAGAAGACACCTGCACTCCAGTGTTCGTAGCAGCACTATTTACAATAGCCAACACATGGAAGCAACCTAAGTATCCATCAACAGAGGAATGGATAAAGAACGGATAAAGAAGATGTGGTGTGTGTATGTGTGTGTGTGTGTGTGTGTGTGTGTGTGTGTGTATATATATACACACACACACACACACACACACACACAATGGAATATGACTTAACCACAAATAAGAATGAAATATTGCCATTTGTAGCTATGTGGTTAGACTTAGAGAATATTATACTTAGTGAAGTCAGACAGAGAAAGACAAATACTAAATGATACCACTTATATGTAGAATCTAAAAAATAATACAAATGAATCTATATATCAATACAAAATAGAAACAGACTCATAGACATAGGAAACAAACTAGTGGTTACCAGAGGGGAGAAGGAAGGAGGGAGGGACAAATTAAGATTATGGGATTAACAGGTACAAACTACTATGTATGAAATAGATAAACAACAAGGACCTACTGTATAGCACAGGAAATTATATTAAAATTATATTAAATATCTTGTAATAACCTATAATAGAAAAGAATCTGGAAAAACA
Source organism: Neophocaena asiaeorientalis asiaeorientalis (assembly GCF_003031525.2). Lineage (NCBI taxonomy): Eukaryota > Metazoa > Chordata > Mammalia > Artiodactyla > Phocoenidae > Neophocaena > Neophocaena asiaeorientalis. Next base: position 118,133 of record NW_020185318.1, read on the forward strand.
ATCATTTTGCTGTATGCCTGAAACTAGCACAATATTGTAAATCAACTCCACTTCAATAAGAAACATTTTAAAGTGAGCAGAATGAGAGAGCAGAAGGAAGGCAAACTCAGAGAAATTGTATAACTGGTTAATAATTGCTGTATGGAATTGAAGCTTCTACCTTTATTTTTTCAGTAAGTATAAATTAAACACTCACTTGTTTTAAACACATGCAAGAGGTAATAATCCCTTCTGATTCCTTTAACTGACAGAAACAGAGTAACCTTGAAACTCTACTCAAACATTATCCCCAGTCCTCCTCTTTCAAGAAGACTTCCATGACTAATTGAGCCATAGGAAATTATTCCTGTTCCATTTCATATTAATCATTAAAACTTGTTCTCTGCTTGCTGTAAAATAGGCTTTTATTCATTTGCACATGTACAATATACATGCATTGTTTATCTCTGATGAGGCACCTGTTCAGCTAAGTTAGGTAACTGGTTAGGAAGAGGTAATAGAAAGCATCCTTGCTCTGGAGCCATACCCATCTGGGTTTAACTCCAATATATGCAATAGGTAACTGTGAAACCCTGGGTACATTACTGAATCGCCAGTGTTTTGTCTGTAAAATAATCTATTGTGCAGGAATTACTGTAAGAATTGGAGAAGATATGTAGAAAGAGCACTTAGCCAGGCCTTGGCATATTATGCTTGATGTTCAATAGATGGCAGTTATATTGTTGTTGCTGCTGCTGTTATATTCCTTATCAAATTTTTCTTAGTCATTATAAACAAAATGGAAGTGACAGCAGTCCCAAGGATGGGGCTTTGGTTTTGCTTTTCTGGACAGGAAAACATTTTGTGTATTTAAGTTTAAAGGGTAGCACTAGGCAGTAGATTTGATTATTTCTCTCATTTCACTTCTTTTCCATAAATAGTGGTCACCTGTAGTTTTCAGTGTGTAGGGTGTCATGAAATAGTCACATCATTTCATGAAAGATTATGTACACAGAGGAGTAAGATGTAACTGAGCATACACATACATACTGGCCTTATTTTTCATTCTTGGCAAGTAGAGGTCTTTAATGTGTAACTTGAAAGCTTATTAAATTTTGTGTAGGATATTAGGAAATGCCTTTTAAAAATACTTTAGTTTTATATTTTTAAAAATTGAGGTATAACTGACATACAACCATATGTTAGTTTCAGGCATAAAACACAGTCATTCAATATTTGTATATACTGAGAAATGATCACCACAATATGTCCACTTGACATCCATCACCATACATAGTTATAGATTTTTTCTTGTGATGAGAACTTTTAAGATCCATCCTATTAGCAATTTGCAAATATGCAGTACAGTACTGTTAACTATAGTTGCCATGTTTTATATTATATCCTCATAGTACATTCATTTTATAAATAAAAGTTTGTGCTTTTTGACTCCCTTCAATCCTTTAAAAAGAGGTAAGAGAAGGTACGTTTTGTTTTGGCATCAAAACGTCAATTTGCTGTACACCTGAAACTAACACAACATTGTAAATCAAGTATACTTTAATATAAAATAAAAATTAAAAATAGATTTCCATTTCTGCCTTCCCTTTTCAACCTGATTTTTAAAAAATTCTGTAATAAGGGCATCCCACTTAAAAACCTGTTGATATAAAAGGAACTGGAAGTTTGGCTGAATATTTTAGAATTTGTTTGCTTGCTCAGAGCTTCAAACACTCATGGCCTGGAGTTTCCTGGGGAGGGCAGAACCACTAAGTAGATAGGGCTCAGGTAGCTAAGGTTCCTGGTCAGCTCCCTGGAGAAGGTAGCACTGTACAGAAGGTGTGGTCTGGTCTTTAAGGCACCCCCCAACCCTTTATCTCTGACAGTTCCTCTGTTCATACTGAAGATGGAGCCCTGCCAGATGACATAAAACCCGCTTCCAGAGTTGCTGATCAAGCAAGGCAGAACTGAACAGTTGGGTCTGGGCTCTCCCAACACAAAAACCAAAGTTCTCAAGGAGTTAGAGAAATAAACTGATGCTTCTTAAAGCTGGTCCTGGATGTTATGACTTGTTTCTGGAAGCAAAGAAATAACAATTCCAACAACAACTACCAGAACAAACCCATTCAGTGTTTACTGTGTGCCAGATCCTATGCTGGGCACTTGACACATAGGATTTCCTTTAAATTCTCACAACAACTCTCTAATATGTGTTACATGAAGCAAAAGGTTCTATGGCCAAAATGTTTGAAAACACTGGGTAAAAGTAGTTAAAGGGTTTTTTTTTAACTGCAGGACTTAGCAGGGACTTTAATATAATAGTTCGTGTTATGAACTCCAAGCAGGACTTAGAGTATGCTGCTTTCCCAATTGTGTTGGAGCACGGAAACTTTCTTTTTCCAAAGGTCATCTGGAGAGATGGAACTCCATTTGGGATGTGCTGTACTATGAGTTTCTTGTGGAATCCATGTTTATTATCCTTGGAAATTGGACTATGTTCTGTCTTTGCCCTGGCCTTGTCTTGTCGCTAAGTAACCCACACGACCTAATCTTTAAAAACCTGTGAGTTTATATCTGTTCCATGGAAAACTGCATGGATGCCCCTAATCTACCCAAGTCCAAGCAACAGTTGTCCTTTAACTGGACTATTGTAGTAGCCTCCTAAGTGGTCTTCCAGTTCCCCTCCTTATGTTCTTCTGGATCACTGTCCATGCTATAGCCAGTTATCCTAAACAAACATTCGAACAGCAAACAAAATAACATTGCACTACGATTTTACCAAAAATACTTTAAAACTTCCAAACATACTCAGAATAAAATTCTAACACCTTACTAAGGCCTGTAAAGCTGGGCATGGCCTTAACCCTGACAGTCTCTACAGCCTCACTGCTTACCATTTTCCCCCCCACAGGCTCTCTCTGCTCCAGCCAGGTTGTCAATTCTTCTGGTGTTCAGGTTACTTCCTCCTCAGAGAGCACTCTCTTCCCTCTGTCTAGAATGTCCTTTCAGAGGACATTCTGTACTACTCCTACTCACCTATCATCTCTTTGCTTAAATGCTGCTTCCTCAAAGAGATTGTCACTAACCACTCCAAAACTTAGGGGCGCTCAGTTTTTCTGGGTTAGATGAAGTTAAAGGGGTTTCTTTACATTAGGATTCATCAGAACCTTTGCTATGTTAACATGTATTTTGAACTTCAAGAGAGACACAAAATACCCTGTTCTTTTCTTCAGATCACTTATCACAATGTTTGGCTAATGGCTATCTCCCGACTAGACTCTGGGTTTTATGAGAGCGGAGACTATGTCTGTTCACCGGTGCACCCCAATGCTTAATGCAGTGCCTGACACATGTTAGGAGTTCAGCAAATGTTTGCTGAATGAAGAAATGAAAATGCATCTTTATGCTGCTGGTCTGGTATTTTATAATGGGCCTGCTGCTGAATGATTTAATATTATTGATATAATCACTTCCTACTGAAGATTTTTCCTTATTATTTAAGGCTTTTGAAAGAAAACCTAGAATTAGATTCAGCAATGATTGGTAGCAATTGAGTATTAGTGATAGCAATACTTGGCTTTTATATTTTTTAATTAATAACCTTTAAAATTATTTAATATTTTAACATTTTTAAAAATTTATTTTATTTATTTATTTTTGGCTGCATTGGATCTTTGCTGCTGCGTGTGGGCTTTCTCTAGTTGTGGCGAGCAGGGGCTACTCTTCGTTGTGGTTCACAGGTGTCTCATTGTGGTGGCTTCTCTTTTTGTGGAGCACGGGCTCTAGGCACACGGGCTTCAGTAGTTGTGGCGCATGGGCTCAGTAGTTGTGGCTCGCGGGCTCTAGAGCTCAGACTCAGTCAGTTGTTGTGGCACATGGGCTTAGTTGCTCCAGAGCATGTGGGATCTTCCCAGGCCAGGGCTCGAACCCGTGTCTCCCCTGCACTGGCAGGCGGATTCTTAACCACTGCACCGCCAGGGAAGCCCTGCTATTTTAACATTTTATGTAATATTCTTTATACTTACCTTTTTAATAATTAAAATAATTCTTTAAAACTTAGCCTTAGCTTTAAACATTTTCAAATTTTAGTTCAAAGTAAAATAACAAAGCAAAATAATGCACTACAACATTTGTTTCCCAATTAGCCATACCTGTGGGAAGCCTTCCTTAGGCCGTGAAATCCAAGCCCCATGTGAGCCTGGTAGCATCTGACCTTCAGAGTAGGTCTGAGGACCCTGAAAAAAGGAAATGTCTTTGTGAATGCCAAGGCTGCAAATCAAAAAACCACAGCATGAGTACATAGTAAATACTATGTGTTGGCAGGTTTTTATGAAGAAGATGGTGGCGTTACACACATTCTTTGATCTGATCCTCCTTGTGACATGTGGAACACGTTTTCATTGCTCCCAAGCAGGATTACAATTTTACCTGTGATCTGTGTCACAGAATAATTGACTGGACCCTGTGACAAAGGAAATCATGACTTGGGGTGCATTAACTAGGCTCTTAAAACAAATGAGGCACTTGCTTACCTAATTCTCTAAGTCCTCTGGGCCTGGGAGAGGCCTGGTCCAGGTAGAGCTAGCAGAAAGACAGATCACAGTGTACAGCCTCCAAGGTCACTTCTTGGTAATTGGATAAGGCAAGCCATCTAGTGTTATTTCTTTGAGAAGGGCCATTCCTAGAAGAGTGTACCATCCAAAAAATGGGTGGAAAGAGGCAGACAGGGAGGTTATTGGTGCTTGTTACCTACTATTAGGTACATCTAAGTGCTATAGCACTGCCAGTACAGCTTGTGTTGAGTTTCTGTGCCATGTCTCAGTTTCACTGGCAAGCAGGCTTCAACAGGATTTGCTCAAGGCTCATTGATAAATTACTCGCACTAACAAGAGGAAGATTCAACCTAACGAGAGAATGTGCCTTATTAATGGCTTGGAAATTAAGCAGTCTCCATCTAACTAATCAATGGTAAGTGACTGACCTTCGTGGAGGCTACAGCTCATTAGTAGAATACACACAGATGGTAATGTGCTCAAAGGTATTTAAAATATATGTGAAAAGAACTACATTAATAAGACAAACCTATCCCAACTGTCCATGACTTGGCTCTTGTTCCCTATGCTATCTGTATGTAATTTGGTGTATTTATTTATGAGAATGAATTTGTCTGATAATGTCTACAGTTTTCAAATTTCCATGTAGATAACAGATTATGATCAACTTTCACAATAATTTGCTTTCATGAAAAAAGGCTATAGGAAGAATTGACTCATAATAACAGCTTTGTTTATTCAGTAACTCATTTATCCAAGGATAATTGCCTTGAGGGAGAAATGGATTCTAAGCCTAATGTAATAAATATTTATTTGGAATTGTATTTGACTGTTTCTTCTTGTTCTTTCTTGTTAAATGCTTTCTCAAATGTGATCTGTTAGTAATTTTTCCAGTATCTCCAAGGACCTTCCTGAAGGTGTTCATACTGAAATGTTCCATAAATACGCTTGTTTCTCTGACAGCAAGCCAGTAGTGACATCAGAGATGGCATGACTTTACTTCAAATAGGACAGTGTATACGACAGCCAATTCACTAGCTCTAGTCTTACCCCATACTTCCCAAGCTACTGCAAAAACCCAAGTGGTAATGCATAGGTGATTTTTAAATCTTGCATTTCCTTTATTTCACTCAGCCAATCTGTCTCTCTTAAGAAGCACCTTGAAGACTGCAGTGAGTTTTAATGACATCATACTGTCATGTCTTTTCTTCACCTTGCTCATGCTTTAAGATGTCCTTTTCTTGTTCATCTCCCTCCTCAGAAAATCCCTGGTTCTGGCATCTTCAGTGAAAACAGCCAGATAAAGTGTTTATCAATTCCTAAGGCTCCCTTTAGTTTTATTTATATAAGAAGCTCCCTAAGGGGAAGACCTTTACTTCTTATGTGGTGAAGTGCAACATTTGCTCACAGGTCTCTACCTCTGATGAATCGAATTAGGAAATGTGTATTGGAGTAGAGCCAAACACTGACAGGAAGACATCAAGACAGCATGCTTTCCAAGCCTTTTGCTTGGGAGAGTAGTGCTGTGACAATACAGTGGCCCCAGGTCACTGGTAATTGGTGAAGGTCCAGAGGTGGAGGGATTTAAAAGTCTGAAAAGCAAAGTGCAAGAATGGAGGTTGGCTCTTTTGCATATTTCCCAACCAAGACTGGTAGATTGTAAGATCTGCAGTCAGTAGTGGTCCAGCATGTTCACGAGCTGTTAATTAATAAGGCTGAAAAAAGAGATAAGCCATTTTAACAGAGCTCTACAGTGGTCTCCATGGGCATCACATTTCTCAAAGCAGGCACTGCCTTTTGCCACCTCAGGGCCTGGCTTCTCCATGAAGCTTTCTTCCACTAATCACTCCTTGTTAGTCTTTATTTTCTATCATCCTCGACTAGAGCTAATCAGTATGGAAAAATGATACTGATTAGGCTCTGGGATTTCTTTAAGGCTCTACCATGTTTGATGCTCAGTGTCACCTCAATGGCAAAAATAGGCTCATTTATACTTCAGATACATGGCCATTTTGGTTAAACTCCAAAGGCCTTAGTCTGTTTATTTGTTAGAATTTTGCTAGCTTATTATTAGGTGACAGACAAGACAAATGAGTATAATCTATGGGTAAATTTACAACATTTCTCTCCGTTAAGTTTTGACCTTAGTAAGACAACAGGGACCTTTATACAATAAATCAGTCCATACAATTTGTTTTAGCTTTACAGACAGAGGAAGCTATAGTGAGTATTTTCTCTCAAAACCAAAATGAGTTGTAGACATCTCTAGTGAGTCTCTAGAAAGGAATTAGGTTTGGCCAGTGAGAGTTGAAACAAGGACACCATTGCTATGCTCTGAGACCCTGAATTCTGTTTCAAAATAGGTAAGACAAGACTGGGTCTTGGCCCCTGTCTTTTTGGGTTTTTTTAGTAGTGGTCAGTGTGAGTCACCTATGTCTGAATGGTAATAATACATTGAGGAACCAGAAACATTCATCTGGACAGAATAAGGAACCAAACAGCTAGGTCTTCTCAAGTACCAGATGACCCTATTTTACAGAAAAAGAAACCAATGCCTAGTTAGACAAAGCAGCTGGGTGAGGGCCACTCCACGAGGTAGCAGTGGAATCTTGCTTGTGTATTATTCATTAGAACATTACCATCCTGAAGACCTATTAATATTATCTTATTCCTTGCTTTAGAGGAAGTCTTTTGAATGTTCCCTTAGTTTCCCCTTTATAAAGATGGGACAAAGGACATTAATTTATTCACTAATCCATTTGGCAAGAATAGGCACTGAAAAGACAGAGATAAATAAGATGTAGTCCATATCCGGAGATATGCACTATCTTTTGCTATAGGAGAGATACACACAGACAAACTACAATAAAATTCAGTTAGAGATAAAATTGAGTTTAAAACAAAATGCTGTAGGACGATTGCATTGTTTAAGTTGAGGCAGAGTTTTCCAGACGCTTTTGAATCCTTTGAAGAAATATGTAGGGAGCTTATGCATCTGTATATATACCCTAAAACTTTTTGAAAATTGCATATAAACGTAGTTCACTTCTGTTTCATCATCATCCAATGTTGAGTATGAATGTGTCTCTGCCATTGAATATGTGGTAGGAAACAACTGAACCATTTGAAAAATTGGCAAGGTTGTCTAGAAGCTTTTTAATATCTCATTACTTTGTGCCTTTCCTCATCCTGTTGCTCCTACTTGGAACCTTCTTTCTTCTTCTCTACACATCAGGTTTATTTTTCAAGGTCCCGTTTGAGGGGCCAGTGGATTTGCATTTAGGCTGTCTGTAGGAGGACTTAAATGCACATAGGACATTAGATACTTAAATAACCCTCATTCTAAAACTACTTGTCCGGTACTAGCCATTACTCAGGGGTTTGCTGCATATTGGGTCACCTTTATTGAGGAGCATTTGCAGAAAGGGAGTGACACATGGTGATAACTTGGCTGGAATAAAGCACACAGATGTATGAACTCTTCTTTAATCATATATTTAAATTCCCTATATTCAGAGAATTCATTTTGGTTTTGAGAAGAACCCTGTGGCAGAAATGAATCCAGGTTGTCCTTTTACTGGGGAAAATTTCATTTTTTGGAAAAGTTAACTAAGACATAGAACATTCACCCATTTAGTTTTTAGGGTTGAAATTTGGGCACCATTTTTTTCCTGCTTTAGCTCTGCCTTGATAGTGCAGCTCCCTTAATGTTAGAGCAGCCTCCATATGTCCTAATTAAGTGGCCAAAACTTGGCTTCTGTGGATTGTTTCTGTAATGCAGGCAGTAATGTCTCATAATGACTCTGAAAGAACTCTCTAGTCAGTCTTGCCAAAACTAAAATTGTCTTTCATTTTTTATATCCCCAACTGTTCTTGCCCTATTGGGGATATTAAATGTATTTGCAATTGGGAGGAACTTCATATGCAGCTCTGTGGAAAAGATAACACTGCTCTTTATGATTTTATAATCCCTATGTGGCCAAGTCATGCATATCAAGGGCATATATGCACGCACACTTGACAGAACCTGTGATTCTTGCAAGCCTTCCCTTTGATCCTCAGAATTTGTCAGTAAGAAATTGATGAAAAGTGCCTCTTCACCCTTATTTGGAAGCAGAATTCTTTGATATCTTTGGACTGTGATTAACACCTTGGATTTAGAGACACCACCTCCCAGCAGGTAGTATAAAAAGGGCACAGGGCCAATACACCCAACCATCACTAGTCCCGTTTGGTAAGACTGATTAAATACTCTGGTCTAGAATTTAAGTATTTTGCCATTATGGACTATTCTGTACAATCTAATTGATGTCTCTGCTTACCCTTCTAGACCTAAGGTAGCTTCTGCATCTTTCTTGGCCTGCTGGACACAGTCCAAGTTCCTTCTAGTCAGCCACATTTCAGTTCTGTTCATTCCCTGGAGAACGTTTTAAGGATGCGAGGAGATTTTGAATATCCAGGAATGAGAGGGATGATGAATGCGGTAAGGACCCTGAGAAGGCAGAAGGGAATGGAATCCAGAGCCCAGGAGGGAGGACTAAAAAGAGTAGAGACATTGCTTTCATTATGACAGTAGGAAGGAGAAAAAGTTGAGGGCAGACACAAATTAGGCTAGTTTCAGTGACTGGAAGTTGAAGTGGCTTCCCTTTTGTAAGTTAAAGTGGAGGTAAGGTCAGTCGGCTGAGAGGGGGAAATGGAAGAATAGAGCTCGAGAAAGTAGATAAAATTTGGAATAGACACTGCTTGCACGGTCTCTTTCCCTAAACCAGTTGTTTCTATCAGC
>NW_020185318.1:127485-193055 GCF_003031525.2 Neophocaena asiaeorientalis asiaeorientalis
AACACTGAAACTGTCCTGCCATGCAGTGACCATATTAAAAAGCCTGCAAATTTCATCTGTAAACTACTTTAATGAGCAGCTCTCTGCATCCTTTTTTATCCTATAATAATATGGGTTGGTGCCATTACAAACTGTGTCTAGCCTTAGTTGAGCTCTCAATGTCACCCAACAATCCATCATTTGGCTCTTGATCTGCTTCTTCTGCCATTATATGGTCTTCCACACTCAAGAAATACATTAGGTGGTAATATTTGGTCTTGAAGGTCTGCAATGAGATGATTCTTTTGCTTGGAAGGCATAGCAGGGACCTAGCTTATGTGACCATTGACTATGCTTTAATGCTAATTGGCAAAAAGGCATGACTCTTTCTGGACTTTCTTGAATATAATCTGAGGGAATATAGTCTTGAGCCCCATGTGAAGAAAGTCTCCCTAGTCTGGATTTCCTTGTCCCGTGTGTGTGTGCGTGTGCGTGTGTGTGTGTGTGTGTGTGTGTTTCTGTAGTATTCCTATGAATGCTGTCAGCTGAGGAACTAGAATCTTCTATCATAACAGCTGTGCTCATGCGTGACTAATGATATATATGAAATGGGTGTGTGTGTGTGTGTGTGTGTGTATATATATATATATATATATATGAAATGGGTGTCTCAAGGGAAGACATTGAGCTGAAAAAGTGGTGGACTTTGGGACTAGGGCATTTGTGATGGATCTAATGTGTGGTCCAGCATCAGAACCATGGTGCAGCTAGCAGCCAGGTGGACCAGGTAGATACATCCGGTGAGATGAAAACCTCTTTTCAGAATAAGGGTGTCATATTGAGCTGAGGTATCTGAAGGACAGGCATGCAAGGATAATAATAATTAGGGGTTGCTCTGTTTCAGGCACTGCTCTCAGTACTTTATCTGTATTAACTCGTTTAACCCTCCCGACAGCCCTATGAAGTGGGTACTGCTTTTATCCACTGAGAAGTGGGGAGTTTAAGTAACCTGCCCAGAGTTACAGAGCTAATTAATGAGAGAGTTAGATTTAAAACCCAGGCACTTAATTGTAAAGACAGCAAAGTAACTATCTTCTCTGTTTTGAAAACAGAGAGAGGTTTAGTAAGGTGCCTAAGGTTAAACAGCTAGTGCAACTAATTTGTTGAAGAACACAGATGCTAAGGTATTGTTTTGTTACTACACCCTTGGTACTCAAAGTATCAGCGACACTGGCATCACTTGGGAACTTGATGGAAATGCAGGCTTTTAGGACCCTTCCCAGACTTGCTGAATCTGAATCGGTATGAACATTAAAATTTGAGAAAAAATGGTTTATACTTCATTGCCACCAATTCACGGGACAGTTAGGTGCAAGCAGCATTAGCCAAAGGCAGAAACTACATCCCAATTTTCTGTCTAAGAAACGGTGGGGTTGGAAGCTTAAAGGTTTTGAATAGTAGGAAACAGGAGTTTGAATAGAGGATCAGCAGTGGAAATGTTGTTTAGAGGTAAGGAAATTGGCTTGTACAGGAACTGAAGTTCTCTGCAGTAACTTCACAGAAGAGGAACTGAGGTGTGTAGGCAGGGCAGGACCAGCAGCTATACCTCCTGGAGCTCATTTCATTTATTTGCCAGGGGCAGAGCTGGTTCTAAGTGGGCCTAACTTTGCAGTGATTCCAGCAGGAAAGGTTAAAAGATGGATTTGGCATACCCTCTAGTTGCCCTTTCAACTTCTCTGTCCTGAGGGATCACAGAATTCGTTGCTCTAAACTTGATATATGAATATCTGGATCTATGAAACAGCAAAAGTTATAGGTGTGGAAATCTAGATTTATGGACCATGTAACTAAATTATTTGTTGTGTTAGAGGATATATCATATGTTTCCTTTCAATAATGATCTCCCCTAACACATTTAAGACAGAATTAAATTTTCAGCACTGTTAATAGTGCAACCTGGTAGGAAGATACACAATATAAGTGAGACGTCCCTGCCTGAGCCAGGATCATTTGCCTTAACAACTGTATAAAGTGATTTGAATGTTTCCTGCATTGAGCATAAATAAGGTTTTGGTATATGCCGCCCTTTAAAAGACAAGAGAGGTGCTTTCTGGAGAACACACTCCTTTGTACTTTAGGCTTCCTTCAGTCTCACTATTTCACAGTTTCTTTTTCTTCATGGTTCATTGAACTGAACTTGTGACTTAAAGAGGTTTGCTGAACTGAGATTTATTGGAATTTGAGGAAGGAAACAGTGAAATAAAAAGACAGTTTTGTTATTTTTGTACAAGGCCTCCTAAGAAACATTTCACAAACCACATGGTGTCAGTTACCTCTGTGGCTTCATTTGTTCATCCAGGCACCCACCTACTCACCTACCCACTCATTCATTCCTTTAGCCAGTATCGTCAATAGTCACTTTGTTAGGATGGAGGATGCAACAGTGGACAAGACATAGTTCCTGCCCTCTTGGAGCTTCTAGTCTAGTGTGAGTTGCAGCCAAGTTAACCAGGCAGCTTCCAGTAGAGTGTGATTATCAGCTAGGATGATTGAACTCCAGGATTTCATGGGCGTATAGAAAAGGTGCTTATGACCCAAATCAGCCGCAATTCATACATAGAAAATGTATAAGCTATCAATACTTCTTGCTACATAAGAAATTACCCCCAAATGGTGTTTTAAATGATACACATTTATTATTGCCCAGTTTCTGTGGACCAGGAACTGGGTTATGATATAGCTGGGTACTCTGCTTCAGGGTTTCTCATTGGCTGCAATCCAGGTGTTGGCCAGGCTGCAGTCATCTCAAGGCTTAACTGGGGAATGACCTACTTCTAAACTCACTCATGTGATTATTGGCAGAATTCAGTTCCTTATGGATTGTTGGATTGTGGGCATCAGTTCCTTGCTGGCTTTTGGCCAGAGGTCACCCTCAATTACTTGCCAAATGGGCTTTTTCATGGGGCAGCTGGCTTCATCGAAATGAGCAAGCAAGGGAGAAAGAGAGTGACAGGAAGACAGAATCATAGTCTTTTGTAAACTAATCTCAGAAATGACATCTCATCACTTTTGCCATATACTGCTCCTTAGAAACAAGTCACCAGGTCCAGCTGCACTCAAAGGGAGCAGCCCATACCCAAAGGAAGAGGAGAAGATTATGTAAGGATGTGAATATCAGGAGGCAGGGATCATTGGGAGCCATTTTAAAAACTACCTATCACAGAAATGTTCTCTTGTGCAGAGATGTGAGTTGCAGCTTCTTAATGGCCCATTATTCTTGGTTTCATTCTTACACAAACTCAGAATTTGTCACAGGTTCCCCTGCCTCCAGTCCATGGTATATTGTCATACGATTACCTGGGTTGACAAGAAAACAACTCTAGTTGTTGAGTCCCTTCTCCCTTCCATCATCTCAATCATAATGGTTGGGAGGGTCAGGAAGACATCTTCAGAAAGAAAGAATATTTGAGCAAGTGAAAATTTAGTGCCAGCTTTCATGGTATCTGTCCAAGATTCTTGGTTGGCCTGTTCTCTCAGACACCTGTTCTAATTAGGTTCTTTTGGTTGAAAATGGCTCACTCAAAGTAATGGATAATTTATAGCGAGTATATTTGCCCATTGGTATCCAGAAAATGCTTGAAAACCAGGTCTCAGGAAGAGAGATATATTAGTTAAGGTAGGAGATATGCCACTATAAGGGACCCCAAAATAGAATGCCTTAATTAAGATGGAAATTGATCTCTCAAGTTCTCTCTCTGTCTCCCTCTTTCTTTCTTCCTCTCTCACCCTCCCCTTCCCTTCCCTCCTTCCCTCCCTCCTCTTCTCTGTCATAACAGTACAGCTGGTTTAGGCTGGCAGAGCATTTCTGCAGTTGTGCTCTATGAGATAGTTCAAGGATCCATTGTTTTTCCTACATCCTCTAGAGCACAGATTGATAAATTACGGCTGGCAGGCCAAATCTAGCCTGCTGCCTGCTTCTATAAATAAAGTTTTATTTGAACACAACCACCACCGTTTGTTTACATATTATCTATGGCTGATTTTGCACTGCAACAGTGGAACGGAGTAGTTTTGACAGAGAGCTTGTGAGCCACAAGGACTAAACTATTTATCATCTGGCCCTTTTTACAAAAAGTGTGCCAGCTCCTACTCTAGGGCATTGTCCTTTTGCATGGTTTCTGCTATCTTTTCATTCCAGATTGTGGGAAAAGAAAGGAGCAAGAGTTCACAGGGAAGAATCTTATTTCAGGAAAGTGATGAGGAAGGTGTGTACATCACTTTTGCTCACAAACTGTTGTTGAGAACTTAGTCACGTGGCCATACCTGGCAGTAAGGGAGGCTGGGAAATGTAGTCTTTAATTGGGTGGCTTTGTGCTCAGACAGTACTCATGGCAAGAGGATAATGGGTGCGGGAAACCAGTATTATCCTTGTTTTTCAGTTGAATAATCTAAGGCATTGAGAGGTGAATTTATGTCTTTAAGGCCACAGAGTTAGTAAGAACTATTTTCTGACATCAGCAGTGGAGCTGAGCTGCTAAAAGAACAAAAGCAGTAGGAGCATTGGGACACATAGAGATTGGAACTAGAAGAGAATTCAGAATCCAAGGCAGTTTCAGAGATCTTAACATCAGGGTAGGTGGTTTTCAGAGGATCTACTTTCTTTCTCTTCTCCTGCAAACTGGCTTTCTCATTTACTTTGTATACCTTTTCTCTCTATCCCATGTTCTGCTTATTCATGTTTTTTCTTCATCACAATTTTCTCTTGACCGTAATTTCCTCATGACCCTAGTTTTGCCTCATGGCATTTCCTGATTATGTTTTCAATCTCACCTCTCCAGGTTCTCTTTGTCCATTGCCTTGTTTTCATAGCATTATCTTGTTCACATTTCCAAAAGGGAGAATTAGATCAATCCACATTGTTTGCATTAGAGTTTCTGGCCATTCTTGAAATGGCTGACTTGGAGTCAGTAATTACCCTTGTTTTTGGCATCAGTGATTGAGGAGGATGGAGTCACTTGGTGTAAAATTTGGCTTTTTAGGACTTTACCTTGAACAAAGGAGTAGGGATAGACAGCTGACAGGTTTACCATAACACTATCATCAGAAAAGCCACAGCTCCTCTTTGACACCTAATACTGCCCCCGGCTTTAACGTGCATCTTTTTATCTGTCATAAATAAAGCTTGTCAGTCTGCTCTCATCTGTGAATGAGTCAAGTATCGTCAATGTTTGGCATTACTTATTTCTTAAAAACAATCTTTAGAAGTATGAAGATTCTCCTAGTGTTGATAGCAGCTGGCAGTTAGACTTTGTTGATGGACATGAACCTGTTGCTGTGTTTAGCTATAATAGCAGGACTGAATATAGAAACTATGCCTTTCTTAGAACTTCAAGAAAGTTGGCTTGGGCTTCCCTGGTGGCGCAGTGGTTGAGAGTCCGCCTGCCGATGCAGGGGACACGGGTTCGTGCCCCGATCCGGGAAGATCCCACATGCCGTGGAGCGGCTGGGCCGGTGAGCCATGGCCGCTGAGCCTGCACGTCCGGAGCCTGTGCTCCGCAATGGGAGAGGCCGCGATAGTGAGAGGCCCGCGTACCGCAAAAAAAAAAAAAAAAAGTTGGCTTTATAACTTTTCATTTTGTTGCGTTCATCTTATCTTTTCCCATAGTCACAACTTTCCTGTCAAAGCTCTCCTCCATTGTAGGAATGAATGCTTACTGTGTGGCAGGCATTGTGCTGAATGCTTTACATATATTTATTTAATTCTTACACCAGTGCTGCATTGTAGGTACCAGTATTAACTCCATTTTGCAGTTGAGGAAACTGAGGCACAGAAGTCAAGTGACTTCCCCCAAGTTACATACCTAGTAAGAAGCAAATCCAGGATTCAAGCTCAGGTGGTTTGATTTCAGAATGAGGTTCTTTGTCTCCACATTTCATAAAACACTCCATATCCAAAACTGTCCAGTGACAGAGGTTGTAACTCCCTTTTCTTTGCCTTTTCTCCTCATGAACTACTTTTAAGAATGCTCCAAGAGCTGTGTATTTACCAGCTACTGATGTCTCTGGGAAAACTATCAAGGGCCCATCAAATAAACTTTTCATGTTAAAAATGTTGAGTGGGGCTTCCCTGGTGGCGCAGTGGTTGAGAGTCCAGCTGCCAATGCAGGGGACATGGGTTCGTGCCCCGGTCCGGGAAGATCCTACATGCCGCAGAGCGGCTGGGCCCATGAGCCATGACCGCAGAGGCTGCATGTCCGGAGTCTGTGCTCTGCAGGGGGAGAGGCCACAACAGCGAGAGGCCTGCGTACTGCAAAAAAAAAAAAAAAAATGTTGAGTGATATTTTCATGATGAATTTAAAATTTTCCTATGGAACTGTGATGGTCCATTGGATAAATGAATGTGCTTCTAGAGTTGTCTAAATAAGTATTTGCAGTCTATCATAAACACTCCACATTATCTTGGTAAATGTAGAGGGTTGATTTTTCTTAGTATGGGTTGATTGTACATCCAAAAACAGTCCCAGGTAGTAATGTCTTTTGTGTGAGTAATGTGGTTTTTACACCTTTTGAAAATACAGTCAGCTCCAGTTTCCGTGGATAGGGAGGGCTGACTGAACTATGCCATTTTATATAAGGGACTTAAGCATCCATGGATTTTGGTATCTGTGGAGGGTCCTGGAACCAATCCCCCACAGATAGCAAGGGAGGGA
Source organism: Neophocaena asiaeorientalis asiaeorientalis (assembly GCF_003031525.2). Lineage (NCBI taxonomy): Eukaryota > Metazoa > Chordata > Mammalia > Artiodactyla > Phocoenidae > Neophocaena > Neophocaena asiaeorientalis. The sequence goes on from NW_020185318.1 coordinate 134,175, forward strand.
ATGCAGTGTTACATCAATATATGACTAATGTCAGAATGGTCTTTCCTGGGATAGGAATGCTAACAAAAATTTTCAAAAATATTTAAGCTACAAATGTAACAGTTGGTCTGTAAAATCTGCATGTACTCCTCCTTCCTATTTGCCCTCCCTTTATTTTACTTCTCTATTATTAGGTTATACTCAATCCCCCTTCAACACCAGGTTCACAATCCACCTCTAGGAATCCAGCCCCAATTAGCTACATCTAACCCATCACTCCCTTTCTATGTGCCCTCAGTACTTCTAGGTGTTCATACAGATATTTGCTTTTGCTGACATGTTTTCTGTAGCTGGTATTAAGTCATCTCATGTGTGTTTGTTTTGTCACATTATATAGACTGAATTGTCTTCATGATGTCAGGAAGGGCCTTTGCAAACAGAAGGTAAGCAGTAAATAATGTTGACTGCCTGCTTTTACAGAACACAAACATCTGCTTGCTGCAGGTCAAGACTCAGAATTCCCCGTGAATACAGATTCTCTTAATAACAAAGACAAGCCAAAAAGAAGGAAAGTAAATCACTTACAGCTCCTACAACAAAAAAGCATAAAAGGAGACAAGAATAAAACAAAAGCAAAAATAAAAACCCTTTATTCAGCCGCATAGCACAGGGAGACCAGCTCTGTGCTCTGTGACCACCTAGAGGGGTGGGATAGGGAGGGTGGGAGGGAGACACAAGAGGGAAGAGATATGGGAACATATGTGCATGTATAACTGATTCACTTTCTTATACAGCAGAAACTAACACAACAATGTAAAGCAATTATACTCCAATAAAGATGTTAAAAAATTAAAAATAAATAAAAACTCTTCACTATTTGATTATTTTCAGGTCCACTCTGATTTAGCCTAAGGCTATCCAAGAATATTTTTAAATAAAGGATAAAGTATTCCTACATTCATTTCTTGAAAAGAATATATGGAGATTTTGATGTGTTTGATTCCTTATTGAAGTTGCCATAATGATTTGTAGAAGGTGCTAGTGCACCATCCACTTACTTCTGTGGTCAGGTGAAGGAGTGGCCAAGGAAGTGGTTTGTGTGTGTACCTGTGTGTGAGTGTGTGTGTGGGTCTCTTTTCTTGTAACACTGAGCCCCCTTCTACTGAGATTTGTGTGATCCCTGATTTACCAGCAAAAACCTGTCACAAGGGTTTATCTGTATAAAAGAAAAAGCAAAGCCTTAGAATTGAAGCAAAGGAATTATGAGCTCATTGTTTGCTTGAACTCATAAGTTATAAAGGAAGTTTGGCAGGTCTGGGTTTGGTATGATGGAGAAGTATTTTATAAGAGATCAATAAAATGTACAGATATTTAATGGAAGACATGTGGGCAAGTGTTATCTAAATATGGAAGCTTTGAGGGGAATGTCCTGGTGATCATAGTTCTATGCTACTCCTGCTCCCAGCGTCTGAAGAATTGACCTAACTACTTTCTAGCTCTAAGAAAGCTGCCTTAGTCTAGACATATCCTAAGGAGTCAGCTCTGCTGTGGTTTGTTCTTGCTCTCTTAAGACTATTTTAAATAAGGATATCCAATGCCATCCTTCAAGTTTGTAGGTGTATCATTCAATCCACTATCAATAGGAAAGCTGTTTGTATAGTTTGTAAGAGCAGCTAGGATTTTTAAAATTTATTTATTTTTTTTGGCGGTATGTGGGCCTTTCACTGTTGTGGCCTCTCCCATTGCAGAGCACAGGCTCTGGACGTGCAGGCTCAATGGCCATGGCTCACGGGCCTAGCCGCTCCGCGGCATGTGGGATCTTCCCGGACTGGGGCACGAACCCGTGTCCCCTGCATTGGCAGGTGGACTCTCAACCACTGCGCCACCAAGGAAGCCCTAGCTGGGATTTTTTGACCTTCTACTCTTTCTCACCTGGTCTCCTTTTTGGCAATACAACTCTATGCCTAGTCCTGTACCTACAGCTCATTGTGTGTTCCCTCCACCATAGAATGTGTTCCATTTTACTTGGTAAAATAGTTTTCTATGCAACTGGTGATAATATAGTTAGCTGTTTATATGGTAGTTTCTGTCACCAGACTGTAAGCTAAGAACAAGATCATGTATTATCCTTCTTTGTATTACCAGCACCTAGCAAAAATTAAGTGATCTATAAATTTTCTTTGAATGCATGCGTAAAGTTGTATCCCAGAATGAAGGACTAAGGTGAAGATAATTGCACTAATTTTTAAATTGAGCATTTTCTATGTGCCAGGCATTGGTTTGAGCTCTTAAATGAATGATATTTAATCTTCCCAGCTACCCTGTGGGGAGTTATTATTATCCACGTGTATAAATGAGAACACCGAGGTCCAGAGAGGTTATTTGTCCAAAGTCACACAGCTAGTAAGTGTTAGAATAAGGATTCAAACCAAAGTATATCAGTCTCTAAATCTTCACCACTACATTGCCTGCTACACTGTCAACTTTATGAGAACCAAATAAGCTTGGCCTGCCTGGTGGGGAGCTCAGAGTGACTTCAGTTTTCTGAGCCCAATCTAGCTGCATATTAGAACAGACCTTAATCCAAATTATCCCAGAGAACTGGGGACTTACTAGTGACATCAACTTTTCTTCCAGAAGGAGCAGAGATTACTCTTAGTTTGGGGATAAGGATGCTAGTCCTGGAAAAGTCTTCTATGGAATTGTGGTGTTTGGTTCAAATAATTCTTTTATAATTCTCCCTCATTGGAATCCGTGTGTCTCTACTCTGGTTTAGTTTTCTGATGTCAGGGATCCGGATCACTAAGAATGGGTCACAAGTGTTCCCATTTGTGGCAGAGGGAGTATCATTTGTGAGGGTCTTGACATGGGAAGGAGCTTGACATATTCAAGGAGCACAAAGGTGGCCAGTGTGGCTGGAGCAGAGGAACTGAGTGGCAGAGGCACTAGACGAGCCTAGAGAGGGGGGTTAACTAATTTAGAACTTCCACAGAACGTGGGATGAGTGTGGTGGGATGGACAGCATTATAAATGAACAAATGATAAGAGGTAGAAATTATCTCCTATTTTCATGAAGTAAACCCCTTGAATATGTTGAAGATGGCCCATTTGTTGAATTCCCTGCTATGATGGATTATGTTCTAAGGGAATTCCAGGGTGCAGTCAGGTCCTCAATTATACTCAGAATATGTTCTCACAGAACACAGTATCTATGAAAAATTCAGGAGTAGGGACTTTGGGCCAAGATTATGTAGGTAGATACATAGATAGCTGTAAATGTAGATATAAATATAGATCAATTAATGAAAGAGATTATTTCAATTCATGCTCTAATAGAATTATTAGGTACATTGAAACCTTTAGTCACTAATTGCAACTTAAGGAAATAACAACTTAATTCCAATACCTACCCCCATCGATCTACAGTTTACACAACAAATTATTCACCTGTCAGGTTAATCATCTGACTCCCCTGTTACACTCTGTTGACATAGCCTGAGATTTGAAGAAAATGCTTCTTGAAATAGTCCAGGATACATGAAACCCAGGGGAACCCAGGCAGCTGGGCCTCCTTACTTTTCTGGTGGGGTGGCGGGAAGGTCTCCACATTTTGTAGTTTTCTCCGCAGAGGCAATGGAGTTGGAGGAGAAGGTGTGTTGGGAGGTGAACTGACAACAAAGGGAGGGGAACTAGCACTTACTGAGTGCCGACCACAAGTCAGGCACCTTACATTCATTATCTCATTTATTTAGCGTAACAGTCGTCTGAGGCAGGTGCTACTAATTACCACTTTAGAGATGAGGAGACTGAGACTCAGATAGGTTGGATGACTTGCCCAAGGTCATACAGCGAGTTAAGTTATAGAACAGGGAATTGAGTACTGTGCAATTCTGTCTGCCTGTAAAGTTGTCCCCTTCCAGCTTCCCCTTTGCCTGATTTTCAGTTTTCCTAACAGCTGGCTTCTCCTTGCCTCTCAGGTGTTCACCAGAAAGTGGCTCCTCGATTTGGTAATCAGGGCCTAATAGGGAGGAAGACCTTGATATGTATGATTTGGTGACCAACTAGCTTTTCTGGTTCTAGAATATGAGCATGTCACCAGTTGAAAGGACTTAAGGTTACTTCTGCATACTCCCCCCTCCCCTGCCAGGCCTCCCACTTCCCCTCCTTGCTGTCTGATACCATGTAATAACCTCCTCCTTCACTGCTCTTCAACTGCAGGTCAATTGACCCCCAGAAATAACTTCTGGGGCTGAGCTCAGAATTGTGTACCATGAACCAAAAATGAAGTACAACTTTTATCAATTTTCTTGATACCTAAGAGCCCCAGGTAGATTATGGGGGAGGAGGAAGTCTTTTTTGGGTATGGATGCTTAGGGACAGCTCAAGCCTGTGTAGAGTACAACAGTGAGGGCTATGTTCGGCAGCCAAAGACCAGAATAAAGGCAATGAGTGCTTGGGAGCAGGGAGAGGGAATTTCACGAACAGTAAGAATTCTTTAAAGGCAGAGATTATGTCTTGTTTCTTGTTTCCAGCACCTAATAGTGACTTGAACATAGCAGGTACTTAATGTTTATTAAACCAAGTGTAAAATTCTAAAGAAAAAATGAGTACTTGAAAAGAAACATCATTTTGTTAATAGGCATCTTTAAAGTAATTCAGGCTATGAGAAGTCAAGAAGCATAGTGACCTTTTGGAGGAACTGCTATGATTAACAGATAAGGATATTGGTCATAGTTCCAACTCTGCCATTAACTAGCTATGTGCCCATGGATGAATCACTTGAATACTCTGTGTCCCAGTTGCCTCATCTGTAAACATTAGAGGGTAGAATGTTTGCTAAAATTGTTTTATTCATGAGTTTATTATTTTATGCACATGATAAAAATACCCAATATTTATTTAGCTCCTGAAAGTTTGCAGGGACTCATGTATATTATCTCATTTAGGCCTCCCACAGTGTTGTGAAATAATATGATTATCTCGGTTTTACAGATGAAGAATCCAAGGCTCAGATTAAGGAAGTAATTTGTACTAAGTACATTTTTTGGCTCAAATCCAGCCCTCTTTTCAGGTACCACAGCCCTTTGCACATAGTAATTACCTGTATGTAAATAGCGCTTCTAAAGTGCTTGAAAAATAATTTGTTCCCTTAAGTCCTCAAGCATCTCTTTTCCAATTGTATTTGATTGTTAATTTACTCAGCAAACTTGTTTCCAAATCTCAAGTCAGCCAAAGTTGACTTACTAGGAATTTCACATTCTTGAGGTCTTAATTAATGAGGCTTTTCCTTTCTTCTTCTGCAATGAGCCTGGGCTTTTTGGTGAAGGAAATGCATTTGCCCCGCTGGAAGCTTCTGCAGGTTATGAGGGGTTATATTTTTTAGCTTAGCTAGAAATGAAATCCATGTGCTAAGTGAGCTATCTCTATTAAAGCTAACAATAGAAAGTACACCTGCCTTTGCTTTAATGTAGATTCACATCTGTTAGTGCAGATATGACATTATGAGCAAGGGATCATGCACATATACCCATTTAGAATATTTTGAAAATTATTTTGTCATTGGACATAGCAAATATCAAATCTACTACTAGACATTTTTAACATATATTAAGATAAATCATATTCCCTTACCACTTTGTGCCCCTTGGGAAGGACTCTTCAGATGTACAGTACTTCCCAGGGCATGACACACAGGCTACATTTTCATAATTTTTTTTTTTTTTTTTTTTTTTTTTTTGAAACATCCCCTGCATCGGCAGGCGGACTCTCAACCACTGCGCCACCAGGGAAGCCCCTACATTTTCATAATTTAACGAAGTATGAAGGGACTTTGGCAGATATTACTGAACCTGTCAGAATTAACTGCTTATAAATTCAATTAGTTCAGGGGAGGGGAGAACAGCTTTGGAGAATATATCAAAATTCAATTAGTCAGCAAATTGGGGTTGTTAGCCTACTCTTTGGGGGTAATCTGTCAAAAGGGAAAGAGTACTTGACACCTATGATCAACTAATTAAATGCATTCGGTCCTGATGGGGTGGTTTTTAATATTCATCACCGCTTCAAGTCTATTTGGCCAGAAAATCTGGTATGAAAGAGTTCCAGTGGTAGGCATTATATATAAGCACATCAACTGACTAATTTAGGTAATAGGCACAAGGTGTTTTCTTGCTCTTCTTTTGATTAAAATATCCTTACTCTAAAGTTTTGGTTCCTTTTAATGGCTAATTTAGGTATTGCTGACAAGATAATTTTATTGTACACTAAATACTGCTTCATTATTAATGGATCTTGTTTATCATGAATGAAGGTATTTAGAGGTATTAATTGATTACAATACTGCTCATTCCGTAAATGGATTTCTAGTGTGCTAATTATATACTTGTTGAACTGTTTTGAAGCTTTATTTCGTTTTAGCTGGATTTCATCCCACAGTCATGCAACCAGTAACAATGTGGTTTTGCTTCTTTATAATCACTTGCCACCCTTCCCATTATTGGCCAAGTGTTTACTGGGAAGCTTTATTCCTTTATCCCTGAAAGGAAAGGAGTATGACAGGTATCATCGTTATAAGATAGCAGTCAAGGATAAATGATGAGGAATGGTCTGAATTAGTGTTTTTTTCCACTCTTAGTTCTGCAAATATCCTTGATTGCTCGATGATTTTGGCAAAGTGACAGATTTTTCAATTTTGGCTTTCTCATTTATAAACTCCATCTCTCATTCAGTTTAGCATGTCTATTCCTTCTCATCTGTTGGCACTCCTGTCATCACATAATTGCATATGGACTTTCTGTGGTCTTTTTCTTTCTATCTGGCTGTCTTTGAATAACCTTGGTCTTATAGTCCTTTTACCCTTGGAACTTCACTCACCGTATTTGTCTCTTTGCCTTTATTTATACAGGACAGCTGAGCCACCTGCCCTCTTCTAGTCTTTGCACTAGGGCCCTGTGTTTGATGGTGCTGCTTTCCAGCCTCTATCACTATTATGGCAAGACCTTTTTAATTGTCAGGGGTCATTGACACACAGAGTATAAAATGAATTGAGGGCAATATAGAAACAAAAATTAACCTAATTTATATTTACCTGATTTTTAAATTAGAACAGGAACATCAAAGTTTGATACGGGGGTGGTAAAGGCATTTATTTACCAGATACTGCATCAATTTGCTCCCTGCACATTCTGTTGCTTTGTGGAGTGACTGAGAGGTGGAGTGATGTAGGAAGCAAGAAAAATGCTGTAAAACACAGAGATTAAGGGACTGCTACCATCTGAGCAGGAAATTGGGGAGCATTGACCCTCAAGTTACCCTCAACCTCAATTATCCACTCCGTAGATTATCTACAGCCATTTTCAAACCAAGTTACTTTCTCTTTGGTTTCCAGCACACTCTTGGGCTGCCTTCCCCATTGGTGTGTGCTTGGGGAATACAAACTAATTTTAATACTAGCCTGCCAAATTTAATTGAGAAGGAATATCTGCTATTGAAAATTTTAATGTATGATATGTGATACGTTTTGGATTATCTGTTCTTTCGGATTAAATGTATGTGATCGATTTACGTGTTATAGGAAAGCACAGAAAATTCAGAAAGAATTTATACCCCAGCTACATTCTGTGTGACATCGGACAATTTACTTGTTTGCCTTCTATACTGTTGTGGCAGCTCAGAAAGTGAATATTTTTTCTGTGGTGGGCTGCTGAGACTCTCCCATTCAGAGAAGGCCCTCTGAAATTTTAAAAATAAACAGTTTTGAATAATGGCAAATTCACTCACTGGTGTTTTAGATAACAATGCTAAGAAGTTGCTGAGGCTCCAAGGCTGATTACCAAGTAAAAAGCAGAGCATGTAAACAAGTAGTTTATCTAATACCTTTGAACAAAATAAATTCCTCTCTCTCTCTTCCTCACACCTTGCTTCAGTGGTCATACACATGGCACTTTCTGTATCTTAATCTCTCTTCTCTCCCTTTTTCTGTCACTTGTGCTTTGTCTGTGTCTTCCCTCCCATTTGCCTCTTAACCATCCTTTCTTTGTGTGTATTGCCTTTACTTTTCTCCTCAACCTCCTATCCCATTTGTGTCTCTTTTATCCCTCCTCATCTGTCTCTTTTTGGCACATGTAATACTGAATTAGAGTATACTTTAAATATTTGTTAATTTTATCAAAAATTAAAATAAAATTATATATCAAAGACATGATCAAGAAAAAGACAACCTACAGAATTAGAGAGAATATTTGTAAATTATCTATCTGATTACAGTTTAGTATCCAGAATATATAAAGTACTTACAACCCAGCATCAAAAAGATAAACAACCCAATTTTTTAAAATGGGCAAAGGACTAAGTCATTTCTCCAAAGAAGATATATAACTTACCAACAAGCACATGAAAACATGCTCAATATCATTAGTCATTATGGAAATGCAAATCAAAACCACAGTGAGGGTGCTATTTCACACTCATTAGGATGGATATAATAATAAAAAAAGAAAAATAACAAGTATTGGAAAAGATGTGGGGAAATTGGAATCCTTGTACATTGCTGGTACGAAAGTAAATTTGTTCAGCCACCATGGAAAACATTTTGGCAGTTTCTAAAAATATTAAACATAGAATTACCACATGACTCGATAATCCTCCTAGATATATATCCAAAAGAATCAAAAACAAGGACTCCGACAAATACATGTACATGCATGTTCATAGCAACACTATTCACAATAGCCAAAAGAAGGGAAAGCCCAGTGTCCATCAATGGATGAATGGAAAAACAAATTGAGGTATATCCATATAATGGAATATTATTTAGTCATAAAAAGGAATGAAGTATTGATCCATTCAATATAGATGAACCCTGAAAACATTATCTTAAGTGAAAGAAACCAGACACAGAAGGCCACACATTGTATGATCCATTTATAAGAAAAATCCAGATTAAGCAAATCCATAGAGACTGAAACTATGTTAGTGGTTACTAGGGGCTTAGATAAGGGGGAAATGAGAGATAAAGTGCTTAATGGCTATAGAGTTTTGTTTGAGGAGTGATGGAAATATTTTGGAACTAAATAAAGGTGGTGGGTGCACAACTTTGTGAATGTACTAAATTCCACTAAATTGTTCACTTTAAGGTGATTAATTTTATGTTATGTGAATTTCACTTCAATAAATTATATATATACATACACACATTCATACATATTCATATGTGTATATATACACACATGTATATATTATACTTTCTAAGTTTGTTTCATATGCTGAAGTTAAAAATCAGGTATCTAAACTCTAATATTTCTCAAACATACCTGAACACAAATACACATACCCCTTAAAACTACTGACATTAACTTGCATTTTACCTTCGTGTGACCCTCACTGGACTTCTCTTTGTGTGTGTATGTATAGGGGGGTTGAGAAGAGGTAGTTCAGTAGCATCTAAAAGGAGGAAAACCCAACCCAAGTTACTTTATGAAATTTAAAGAATACAGTCAAAATAACATCCACCTACTCCTTTCACCAATATAAGAAAAGCTAAAGTCAATAATGCATGTATGTATTAAAAAACAATAAAAGATAAATTTGGCAAAATGAGGTCAGTTCAAAGGATGTATCTGTGAGCTGAGAGATAAGATAGAGCATAGTGGTCTGAGATAACTTCTATCTTCAGAAAAGCAAATAAGAGGAAAATAGATAAACAAGACTGAAGGCACTGACCTGGCCTGTTGAAAAACTAAACAAAACCAAAGGTTTTTGGTGAATATTCTGTATTCCAACCATGTCTAATAGGGATTTATGAGGTGGAAGGAGATACCCTAGGAGAGGGAGAAAGAGTATATTTGGATGTGTTTGTATTCAAATTAATCTCCAGGGTAAACATAGTCGTAAAATCTCTGAAATTCAAATTTTCACTTCAGTACTTCACTATGAAGAATATTTTCTGACTATTAGAAGGACCTATGGGATTGGCAGATGAGTGAGGGACACCCTGCCAGCTTTGAATATCTAAGTAGGTTTATTTACAGGCTACACCTATGGGGTTGGTCATGAACTGTAGTCTTATCATAAGAGCTTGAATTTTGAGATTGTTTTTAAAGTTATAAATGATCAACTGCTGCAAAGCAGCCTCACAAGGCCAGATAGTGTGGTCATGAGGGATGGGAGAGTAACCCAGAAAGTTCCCCCCTTCTCCCTGAGTTGTCATTACTGTTTGATTGTTCCTTGGCAGTGCTATAAGTCCACCTTTTTCCTGAGACAGACTGCTGTTTTTGTGAAGAGAGGACCAATTTAATTGGGGTTTATTTAATCGATTGATAGGGTTGAGGGGCAAAGGTTTGCCACAGTGAGTACATTGATGACTAACGTATTTTTTGCCTCCAAGGCTGGAAAGGAGAGATAACGGAGAGAAAAGAGCCAAGTGAAGAGTTAAGACTAGGTTTAAATGAAAGCATATTGGCCTCTGCCAATGATTCATTTCTGCTGGCTGGCACGTCCTTTAGACCTATATGTCTATGGGGACAAAAATGGGCAAATTACTCCCTGCCTGTCTGAGATATATATTTCCCCCCTGTGGTCTTTGCAGCTCCCTAGCCCTTAAAAAATATACAGTCAAGTAGGAGAGAAAATGTCAAAATATAGAGTCAACATAATAGGGGGTAGGGAGTAGACTAGTGATGCTTTTCTTGATTCTCACTGAATGAAAATTTAAATCACCAGTATTTTGTTGCATCACTGAGAGCGATAAGACCCTACCAAACCCAGGTCTGTACTACCCATAACAAGCTGTGTAAATTTTATTGGCAAGACTTTAGTCTGGCAGCCTTTGTATTAGCACTTTATCCATGAACATAGCTACGAATCCCTTTCAACAACTATTTTCATCTTCCACTGAGAATAGACAGGAGAGGTTGACATTGGCTGAAGCAGGAAGACTTTTGGTAAGATAATAGTTATTTCAAGGTATTTTATTGAGAGGAACTTTTTATTTTTCCAGATCAATGATAAAAACTGATTCATGGGCAGTAGCTTCATAACAGTTGGTTAATGGGAAATTAAGTATGTTTGGGCCAGTTCCATAAGCTTTCAATACTGGTGTTATAGAACACAAATGTTTTACTTTCCTATAGAATTGCTTCTGTCGTCACTATTGGAGAGCAAATTACGGACTGGATGGGCCCTGAGACATTTTAAATATCATGTCACTGAAGAAGGCTGGGAAATCTTTCAGCAATATTCTTTTACTCTTCTGTCTAGGATGGTTCAAACCCAACTTGGGTAAAGAAGAATGGACTGAGTGACCCTCCAAGGTCATTTCCATTTTAGTGATTCCATAACCTAACTCTCCTGATACTTCTCTTTTTCTTCCTCCCCACTGGAAATAGAAATACAAAGCACTTTGTAAGAAATCTATGATAAGCTTTCCTAACAAGCCACCTACACATACCAAGAATATGAGCTCAAAGTACATTACTTGAAAAGTTTTAAAGTGTAATCCCTCCCACATTACTCTTGGTTGTCACTTAACCCTCAGTAGTGGAGATAGATAATTTGTTTCTTTTTTTATTTTCAGTTAGATAATTTGTTTCTGAAATTCAGGGACTCTTTTACCTCTATACTCAGAAGCATGCAACCACAAGCAAGATGGGGTTTGGTTTAATTCAGGTTTTAAAAAAATCTATTCTGTGTAACACGGCATCCTTTCATACATGTGGATATGCAGAAGTAGATGTGTAATGAGTTATTTCAGTTGAGTTGTGTGTTAATGAAGCTAGTCTAGGCTATGCTGCAGTAACAACCCCTAAACTTCAGTGTTTTAACCCAGTAGAAGTTTATTTCTCAGTCCTGCCAAGTTCCTCTATGAGTCTAGGTGACTTTTCAGGAAAATTGACTTTCATATGGTGACTCAGTGATCCAGACTCCTTTGATATGATAGTTTCAGCCTCATCCTCAAGGTGACATAAATTCACTTCCCTTCACAGGCCATTGGACAGAACTAATTACCTGGCCCTGTCAAACTTTAAGGGTGACAGAGTGGACCTAAGAAATGCATTCCTCCATGTTTCCAGAAAGGGAGGAAAACTGGATATAGGTGAATACCAAAAAAAAAATGTATATAGCAAGTTATATTAAATGGGTCTGCCTGAAAGAATTTTGACTCCTTCCTTTACAGTGTTGATCATAGGGTTTGTACAAAAGAGGAAGGCAGGCCTATCTATTTGTGAGTTCTTTTAAACTGATTTGAGCCAAGTTTGCTGAGAGTCCTAGAGAGGAGTAGCTGAGAAATATGCTTAACTTAGTAAAAGGAGTTGGATCATTTATCTATAAAGTATGTTAAGCAAAATCAATATACAAAATCCAAACTTACAAAATAAATCAGGAAAGGGGTAACATTTGTTCAGATAATCAACAAACACATACTGAGTGCCCATGGTATATGCAGTCTTAGTTTTTGAAAAATGATTTACCTCAGGGTTAAGTCAAGGGTCAGCAAACTTTTTCTGTAAAGGGCCAGGTAGTGCATATTTTAGCCTTGTGGGCCATATGGTCTCTGTCACAACTACTCAATTGTGCCATTGTAGTGTGAAAGCAGCCACTGACAATAAATAAATGAATGGGCATAGCTATGTTACAATAAAACTTTATTTACAAAAATAGTGAGCTGTAGTTTCCAACTCCTGCTTTTAAATAGTGATACTTCTTGGTGAATAAGCAAGTTGAAAGGCACCTATGTACCATGAGTTGAGCAAAGGCAAAGAAATTTCAAAACTGTCAGCGATGGTCCATTAGAACCAAAGACAAAACTTCCCTGAAATGGTAAGTTAAGTCCATGGGAAAATAGGATTTGATTGATTTATCATTTTTCACACATGACTGACATTTTATATCAAATTATACCTGAGCCTGTCCGGATGTTTTTTGGTTAAAGGAATAGAAAAAAACTAAAACTAGCTTATGTATAATTATGAGTGCATTGGCTCATATGATTCAAAAATTCAGAAATAGTCTTTATGTGTAGTTTCATCAGAACCCCAGTTCTGTTTCTCTTTTGTTCTCTTGACTCTACCTTTTTGCTAGTATCAACTTTTTCCTTTGTCCTCTGGCTGGGTACTCTCATGATCACATAAGGCTGGTTTCCGGCATTAATTGGGGCTACCACTTTCATATTCACATTTCAAAGAGAGAATGGGTGTCTCTCCTTTAGCCATTGGACAAAAACAGTGGACTTTATCTGTTACCTATTCTTAAACCAATTAATGTTTCAGGGGAATAGAATTACTCTGACTCAGACCCATCAGGGTACATTGCTGAAGCTCGGGATGGGATCAAGACCACTCAACTGAAAGACTGAATGAATATTGAAATAGCAACCCCATTACCTTCCACACTGAACCCTATTTACTCACCAATTCATCCTCTTGCAACTTATTGTAGCATATGTGTAAGAGAGCTGAGGTGCCATAAAAGAATTTTTATTATTAGCAAGAACCTCAACCCAGAGGTCTTTAAATGTGTAGGTATCATGTTGCAACTTTTGCTGAAAACCATTTATTACAATGCAAGACGTCCTGAGTTGCATCAGGGCAGATCAGATTTCTTGCTGGAGGGAATGGTGGTCACAAAGGTCATTGGCTATTTCTGTGTGATTTCTATTCCTGCTGGGATAACCAAACTGGGCATAATTAAGGTGTACAAGAACTGCCAAGAAATAAATGTGTTATCAGGGGACTAAACAGAGTAAGCTGATATCCAGTGCAACATCAAAAGATCTCAATCTGAGTCCATTCTTACAGTATTTTATTTTATACCCCAGAATGCTACATTCATTTTTGGTTGCCATATCTCAAAAATGCATCAGAGTTGAAAAATGTCCAGAGAAAACTACAATAGGCACATCTCTTACAAAATCCAGAATTAGAGGCAAACCCATATCACTGGGTTTTATTAGTGATGTAACAGCATCTGAAAAATTCCAGTGTAATTTAGAGATATCCAAAATGAACTAAAATATTGAGACTTTTAAATATGGACAAATGAAGACTAATGGAACATCATTAAAACATGTAAAATAATAAGTGAAACACAGAAGGTATGTACACATTCACTAAATCCTAGTATATTAGAACTAAAAGACCCGTATTTTATCTCAAGAATTTTAAGGCAAATAAAAAGATATCTCCTTTCATAAAATGAGAAATCAATTGATAGAAATCATATGTAACCCCACAAATTGCTACCAGCTGAGAGCATACTCTCAAAACAGTTTATATTAGTTTAAAACTGATCTTTCTGTAGTGAATGATGAAGGGAAATGATATTTTCTAGACATCCTGAAACTTTGAGATTAGTGGCAAAGAGAATAGCCTTGCTATACCTTGTACAATGCCCCTCTATGGCTCATGTGGTAGGGCTCTTCTAAAAGTGTACTTTTTTATGCCTGCTGCACTTGTTTGTGCACAGCCTCTAAGCAGATCAATTTTAGAACACTCTCACCTTAACTGCCTGATGAAACGAAATTGAGTTACTTGTAGTGAGGTGGATGGACCTAGAGTCTGTCATACAGAGTAAAGTAAGTCAGAAAGAGAAAAACAAATACCGTATGCTAACACATATATATGGAATCTAAGGGGAAAAAAGGTCATGAAGAACCTAGGGATAAGACGGGAATAAAGACACAGACCTACTAGAGAATGGACTTGAGGATATGGGGAGGGGGAAGGGTAAGCTGTGACAAAGTGAGAGAGTGGCATGAACATATATACACTACCAAATGTAAAATAGATAGCTAGTGGGAAGTAGCCGCATAGCACAGGGAGATCAGCTCGGTGCTTTGTGACCACCTAGAGGGGTGGGATAGGGAGAGTGGGTGGGAGGGAGACGTAAGAGGGAAGAGATATAGGGACATATGTATATGTATAACTGACTCATTCTGTTATAAAGCAGAAACTAACACACCATTGTAAAGCAATTATACTCCAATAAAGATATTAAAAAAAGAATGCGTAGAAATGTAAGTGAGTGGAGTACTTACACAAAGACATGACCAAAGAACTGTGCAATTTTACAAACACTCTTCTTTGAGACTTGGAAACTCATTCCCAATAAAAGTTATTGACTATAATGCTGCAGCTATCAAAGTGTGGATTTTCAAAAAAATAGGTTTGAATTCAGCCACATATTTTGACAAGCATGATTATATAGGAATTGGGGTGCACTCTCATTCTTGGTGGCTTTTTTGTTCTCTCTGGACAACATATAAAACACAATGTCTTATTCTAATAGCTACTCTTGACTGGGCTCAAGCGATGGCATTTCCTTGCCTTGCTCATAGGTGCCTTGCTCAGTACCTTGCCAGTATCAGCCCTACCTACTCCTGATTCTGGTAAAGGGGGGTGAATGTTCATAGCAGGGTTCAGAAAACATTTCTGTAAAGGGCCAAATAGTAAATACTTTAGATTTTCAGGCCGTACAGCCTCTATTACAAATACTCAACTCTGCCATTGTAGCATGAAAGCAACCATGGACAACATGTAAACAAATGAGCATAGTTGTGTTTCAATAAAACGTTAAGAACACAAAATTTAAATTTCATGGCATTTTCATTTGTCATGAACTAGTCTTTTTTTTTTCTCTAGGTAATTTAAAGTGTGGAAAACATTCTTAGCTCATGGGCCATACAAAAACATGGAGTGGGCTGGCTTTGGCCTGCAGATACAGTTTTCAGACCCCTAGTTTATGATTAGAGTATCAGGAGGGAGGAAGGGCTGATGTTTGACTTTGCTCAACTTTCTTTACTTGCAGCATTCCTGTATTGTGAATATCAGCCTTGTTTTGTGCTAGAACATTTCCTCAGTTAAGGAGATAGCTATGCCCATGTGTTCAAAATATAAGTGAGCTTCGACTTAACCAGAGGAGGAAGTTCCTGCTTTGTCTGTCATTACATTACTTTTGCACAGAGTGTGTTTGGAAACTGTGCAGTAAAGCAGATCAGATAATTTTTCTGGGCATTGTTTTATGGTAAAAGCCTACAAGTAGCATCACCTGACATATAAATATCAGCAAATAACAAACAGTACATGCTCAAGATATGCATAGAGACCAGTAGAATGACAGATGC
Source organism: Neophocaena asiaeorientalis asiaeorientalis (assembly GCF_003031525.2). NCBI lineage: Eukaryota > Metazoa > Chordata > Mammalia > Artiodactyla > Phocoenidae > Neophocaena > Neophocaena asiaeorientalis. The sequence goes on from NW_020185318.1 coordinate 150,271, forward strand.
GTGGGATGCATAGCAAAAAGAAGCATATATGGTAATGGTAATGTATAGGATGTATTCTAATGACATATTTTGTTGTCAGAAGGCTTATTACTGTTGATTACAAAATATAACTTAAGTTTACTATTAATGGTAATAATAATGGAGAAAGTAAATAATAGGGAAGCCTCTGAGAATGTAGATTCATTATCATGATATGGTAGGATGGTCATTCTCCTCTCCCCAGGTTGGTATGCAGCCAGATTAAACAGGTACAGTCATACCAGTTATTTATGACTGACATCCATTTTGATTGGGCCAGTGCCCATTCTGATTGGTCAGTGCCCATGATCTATCCTTGAACTTAAATGTATGTTAATTAAAACTACTAGTTAGAGTCCTGGGAAGGGGCATAAAAACAAAACTAACGGGCTTCCCTGGTGGCTCAGTGGTTGAGAGTCCACCTACCGATGCAGGGGACACGGGTTCGTGCCCTGGTCCGGGAAGATCCCACATGCCACAGAGCGGCTGGGCCAGTGAGCCATGGCCACTGAACCTGTGCATCCGGAGCCTGTGCTCCGCAACGGGAGAGGCCACAACAGTGAGAGGCCCGCTTACCACAAAAATAAATAAATAAAATAAAACTAACGTGAGAAGTTTTGTCACCAATTGTAAAAAATTAATATGGTTAATTTCTAGAAATATGGTGGCTAAAATAAAATTATGGTCAATTTTCAGAAATATTTCAGATCAACATAAACATCCTGTTACTAGCCCTTAGAAATTCTGATAAAATATAACATCTCATGATCGAGCAAGAAATTCCAACTTGCTAGAATAAAAAAAAGAAAGAAAGAAAAACTATGACTGCCGGAGTGGGGTATAGCATGGTCAGATTGTGTAAACTAGGAATGTGGGCTTTAATGGCCATGTAACAAGGGAGATGGGGCCTTGGGTCATTGTGAAGTGAGGTTTTGGAGCTATAGACCCCTGAGGATAGCTGGTACCCTTGAATTTATGCACTTCAGTAAAATTCAAAAAAATTATACCCACGAGAAACAAGGAACTTGGCTCTTTTCCTGAGACTTGGCTGGCAAATAATCTCCCATGAAGATTTGTGATCATTGGCTTAAAACTCACCCAAAACCTGAAAAGTAGCATAAAAATTGGTTCTCAGCTGGTGGCTCCCCTGGGATTCTAGGCAGAAGCAAAGTCAAAATAGCTCTTGAGGAACATGCAATACAGGCAATAAGGTATTCTTACAGAAAAAGAAATAGCCCTTTAAAACATGAATTCACAGTAAAGTGTTACCAAACACATGAGGAAATAGCACACCATAATGAACGTCAGTAGACACAACAAACAACAGGATTATATCTCCAAGAAATACAGTTAGTAGAATAGAGATACGAGAGAAAATTCACAACCCAGAAACCTAACAATTGAATAAGAGACTTTTAAAACAAGACTGGTGGATTTACGAAAGAAGAAAATAAACTTTTAGAAATGGAAGTGAAAGAGTGGCGTGGACATATATACACTACCAAATGTAAGATAAATAGCTAGTGGGAAGCAGCCACATAGCACAGGGAGATCAGCTCGGTGCTGTGTGACTACCTAGAGGGGTGGGATAGGGAGGGTGGGAGGGAGACGCAAGAGGGAAGGGGTATGGGGATATAGGTATATGTATAGCTGATTCACTTTGTTATAAAGCGGAAACTACCATTCACTTTGTTATAAAACGGAAACACCATTGTAAAGCAATTATACTTCAATGAAGATGTTAAAAAAAAGAAAATTATGATTTGTTTGCTAATCCTCAGATGATATAAAGCTAGTAGAAATTATTAAGTTGTTAACTGGATTAAGGCAATCATTCATAATGCAGCAGAGAGGGATAAAGAGATGACAAAGCATGAGCTAAAGAGACATGAGAATGAGAAGATTCAACATATATCTAAAAGAGATTCTAAAAGAATACTTAGAACATGGAGGAGAAGCAATATTTAAAGAGATAATGGCTGATAACTTTTCAAGACTGATGAAAGATATGATGTAGATTTAAGAAATTCAGGAAGCATCAAGCAGGATACATAAAAAATAAACTACATATCGTAATCTTGTAATGAAACTAGAGAACCCCATAGAAAATTTTAAAATGTTAAAAATCCACCAAAAAGAAATTACCTATAAAGAAGCAATACACCAACTATGAGCTGCAAGACAAAACTAATTGAGGCCAAAAGAGGAAAGAATATCCTCAAAGTACTGAGGAAAGTAACTATCTAGAGTTTCTATACCTTGTAAATATCATAAAAGAGTATGGGCAAAATAAGTGCAAATTTAGCTGAAGACTAAGCAAATTTCCTACTCTTAGATAGTGAAATAACTAATATACCTATATACATATACATATATATGCACATATATATATGTATATATGTGTCTGTGTGTATATATATATATGTGTATGTATATATGTATATATATATATATATATTGCCAGGCAAAGGGAAATAGAATGCAGAAACAATGAGATGCACAAAGCAATGGTGAACATTGAAACTTGTAAAGATAGGTAAATCCAAACAAGTACAGATTATAGAAAACAACAATAACATTAATGATTAAATTACAGGTTGTAAGCATGATATGGGTTGAATTATATCCCCCACACCCAAAATTCATATATTGAGGTCCTAAGCCCCTCCAGTACCTCACAATTTGATCATATTTGGAAATAGGATTGTTGCAGATATAGCTAGTTAAGGTGAGGTCATACTGGAGTAGGGTGGGTCCCTAATACAATATGAATGGCATCCTTATAAAAAGGGGAAATTTGGACATAGAGACACATACACACACAAATACTTCATCATGTGCAGAATGGAGTTATGCTGCCACAGCCTGGAAATACCAGAAATTAGGAGCAAGGTTAGGACACAAATCCTTCTCTGGTGTCTTCAGAGTGACCATGGCCCTGCCAGAACTGTGAGGCAAATTTCTGTTATTTAAGCCACTTAATTTGTGCTACTTTGTTATGGCAGCCATAGAAAACTAATATAGACATCCCTGGCGATCCAGTGGTTAGGACGTGGAGCTTTCACTGCTGTGGGCCCGGGTTCGATCCCTGGTCGGGGAAGTAAGATCCCACAAGCTGCGTGGCATGGCCAAAAAAAAAAAAAAAAAAAAAAAAAAAAAAAACACCAAAACTAATATAAATGAAAAAATAGATTAAAACACTTGAAAACAATAATAGTAGATAAGTATATAATAATAATAGATGAGTATGTTAGAGTTGTGTTTTTCTGTCTCTTGTATTATAGTCTGGGAGAAAGAGTAGAAATATAGATCAACTTTAGTCTTTAAGTCAGTATGCATGTTAGATATTTGATGGTAATCAACAAAAGAATTTAAATAGAATATTTATAGCCGAACCAGTCGAGATTGACAGAAGGGAACTGTATGGATAAAAACTTAATAAATATGATATAAAGGAAGAAGGGAGGTAGAAGAAAAGTAAAAGCATGGTAAATAAAACAAAATAAAATGGTTGAAATAAATTCAAGTATATAATTAAGTACAATAAATGTTAAAGGCCTAAACTCATCTGTTAAGGGCATAGAAGTTCATAATGAAAAGATTTAATTAGTTATATTCTAAAGACAAGGGGTAAATGGGAAGCAAAACATGGAAGAGTAGGACATAAATGGATAAAAATGAAAGGTTGAGGCATAGAATAGCTAAAGAAAGCTGGCACTGAGATGGTGATATAAGATGAACCTAGTGGCAGGACAGGAATAAAGACACAGATGTAGAGAATGGACTTGAGGATGGGGGTGGGGTGGGGTACAAGCAACTCCAACTAGAGTTTTCATCCAAATTCAAAAGTTGTTTTACAGTCATTAAGCTTTGAAGTTCATAAACAAGTACATTATTTGACTATTTCTGTTAGTCATATAAAGTGAGAAATCAAGTCACAGCCTTTATCAAAAGATTGAATGTTTCCAAGTGACATATCTCATGAATACAGGACAGAAAAGTAATGAGAAATATCAAACTCTCTTTTTCTTTTGTAGAATACTAATACTAAAAAAGCTTTTAAAATTAAAAAATGTTGGTCACCAAAAAAAAAGAAAAGTATTTAAGGCAAAATAACTTTTAGTGATAAAGAGGTTCACTTTTTAGTGATACAGAGGAAAACTAGGAAGATATATTTTTGAAACAACCTAGCCTCAAATATATATAGCAAGATTTGACATAAATACAAGGAAACACTGACATATTCACGTTCATATTTGAAGATTTTAGCATACCTACCTCAGTAGTTGATAAAACAAGCAGGGAAAAAATTTAGTACAGTTAAAGAGCAAACTTGATCTAGTGAACATAACTAGAACTCTAGGTACAATAATTAGATATAATGATTTTTCTTCTCAATTTTACATAAACTATTTCTAAAAATTGACTGTGTACAAGGTTACAATGAAATTTCAAAAACACCCAAAGTCTACATGAAAACCACTTTCTCTGACTGCCCTGTAATAAAGATATACATCAATTTTAAGTGGCAAAAAGTGTACATTTTGAAATTTAAAAAATACTCCTTAATCCATTGGTTAAGAAAAAAATCATATGGTAAATTATAAATCATTGAGACTTTAACAACAATGATGACACCACTTACTAAAACTTATGAGATGCTCCTAAAGCCACATTTAGAAAATTTTAGCTTCAGGTGAATGTGTAAGAAGAGAAAGAAAACTAACAGTAACGAACTGTGTCCACTTAAAGAAGTTGCAAAATGAACAACAGAGTTGATCTCTCCCCCCAAAAACGAGGAAAATAAAGTTACAAATTAATAAAATAAAAAAACAATAAGATCAACAAAACCAAAATCTGGTGTTTGAATAGTAGACAAGACTAGCAAAATAAACTTATCGTAATATTGATTTTACAAAGAGAATTGATAAATGAACAATAACAGGAATGGAAAAAGCAAACACTGTCATAAATATGGTTGAGTTTAAAAGCATAATAACAATACCTTGAATAGCTTTGTAAATAAATCTGAGAATTACACAAATGGACACTTCATGCAAAAAATTAAACTTATTAAAACTGTCTCAGGGAAATAAATGATCCAAATAAATCTATAACCAGTAAAGAAATTCTATCAGTAGTCAAAAATCTGGGGACTTCCCTGGTGGTGCAGTGGTTGAGAGTCCGCTTGCCGAAGGTCTGGAGGATTTCATGTCAGTTTACCATATCTTCAAGGAATAGATAATCCTTATTGTATACAAACTCTTTCAGAGAATAGAAAAAGAAAGAAAACTCCCCTCTGCTAACTTTTAGAGAATAATATAATCTTGTCACCCAAATTAGGCAGATATACTTTGAGAAATATAAACTACAGGATCACCTCACTTATGTACATGGACGCAAAAGATCACAAATATCAGCAAGTTAAATCCATTAATGGATTTGATTAATGAAATACCACCTCATGCCAATTTGGATTTATAACATAAATATTAAAGAATATTTTAACTTTTAAAAATGTATTAATGTCCTTGATCACCTTAAAGAAGAAAAGTCATATAACCATTTCAGTGGATTTTAAAAGCATTTAATATTTCAATATCATTTTATGGTTAAAAAACTAGCTAACTAGGAATGCAATAGGACTTTTAAAATTGGGTAAATATTATTGACCAAGGAATATTTGGAATAAAATAATGTTACCAGCTATCATTACCTTCATGCAGCAGGCAATAAGAAAAGAAAAGTAAAAGTTACAGGTATTGGAAAAGAAAACAAACCAAAACTGTTAGAAAATGATTGTCTTTATAGAAAAATTTAAATAATCTTCAGGTAAATTGTTAGAACTAAAAATAATTCAGCAAAGTTTCTGGATAAAAATACAAAACATATTACCATAAAACTTCTAGAATAGTACATAGGAGTTTATTGTTATGACCTGGAGTTCTTAGGGAAACAGTTCTTCATCAATATTATAAATTTCTGCTCTGGGAAAGACACTGTGAAGAGAATGAAGAGACAAGCCACAGACTGGGTGTTATATTTGCAAATCACATATCTGATAAAGTATTTGTATCCAGAATATATTAAAAAAGTCTCGAAACACAATAAGAAAACCAACAACCCAAGTAAAAGCGGGAAAAGATTTGAATGGATACTCTACAAAGAAGATGAAGATAAACAGATTGGCAAATAAATACAAGAAAAGATGCTCAGTGTCATTAGCCATTAAGTGAATGCAGATTAAAGCCACACTTAGATACCATTACAAACCTATCAGAATGGCTAAAATAATAATTTTTAAAAATATAATACCAGTGTCAGTGAGATTGCAGAGCACTTGAAACTTTCATATGTTGCCAGTAAGAATGTAAAATGGTACAGTTGCTCTGGAAAACAGTTTGGCAGTTTCTTATATTCTTATATGCAATTCCAATACCACCCAGCAATTGCACTTCTAGGTTTTTATCCCAGAGAAATGGAAACTTGTGTTTGCACACAAACCTGTGCGTGAATGTGTAGAGAGCTTTATTAATAATGGGACAAAATTGGAAGCAACCCAAATGCCCATCAACAACAGATGAATGGATAAAACATTGCGGTATATTCACATAACGGAATACTACTCAGCAGTAAGAAAGAAAGTGAACTTTTGATACATGCATCAACATTGATAAATCCCAAAGGCAGCATGCTCAATGAAAGGAGCCAGTCTCAAAAGGTTATATACTTTAAAATTTCATTTATATGACATTCTCAAAAAGACAAAACTATAGTGACAGAGTGGTTGCCATGTTTAGGAGTGGAGGGAGGATGTGACTACAAAGCAGTAGCATAAGGTAGTGTTTGGGGATGATGGAACTGTTCTGTATCTTGATTGTGGTGTTGATTACATTTACACGTATTAAAATTCATAGAACTGTACAGCAAAAAACCTCAATTTCCCCGTATGTCAATTTAGAAAATAAAATTAAGAAACTAAAAAGTACTTTACAGAAAAAAGGATATGTACAGTGCCAGAAGGATGATCATACGTCCCACTTGGCCTGGAACATCTCCAGTTCATGCCTTTACCCTGGTATAGTTATTAATGGTGTCACTCTCAAAATGTCTGGCTGGAATGGTACATTATACAGTCACCCTAATTATGAAACAATTTGTTTTCATTAAGATATGAGAAGCAATAGTAAAGACAATATTGCTTTTGTTTACCATTCATATAATGAAGCACAGAACTTGCATGGCATATACACTTTCCTCTAGGGAGAGAGAGAGGAGAAAGGAATGGGGGCTTTAGCCAAAATAAATATGACAAAATTAAAAATAAAAAAGTGGCTCTTAATGGAAAGAAAAGAAGGTATTTTTTTTTCTTATTCATGTTCGTGTTAGAACTTGATCAGTTCTTGACTCAAGTGGGTGATTGGAAATGTTGGTGGTCTTCTCAGATTGTTGAAAAATGAAATGGTAGGTGCTGATGTAACCTATTGTCTTAACTATTCTGACTGAAACTACCCCGTTCTCTGATACCCATGAATGGTGTTTGTTTAAAAAAAAAAAGTCTGTGTTTGCAGTTATATGAACAATAGCCATCTTGGGGACGGGAACCATTATTACCCTAACGCAGAGAGAGAAACTGCAGACACAGTAGCTACCCAAAGACTAGATTATTGTGACCCACTGCTTTAATTGGTAAAAAGAGTGTGACATTAGCATCAAGTGCATCCTAGAATGAGTTCTCTTTAGAAGCATTACTCAGTGCAGTAATATGACTTCCTGTTTGCCTTTGACTGGAAGAAGACAGTTTGATTAAATTAAATTCTTCTATGGTAACTTTAGGTAAACGTTTTGCTCTACAACCCATTTGCAGAAGTCCTTTAAAGACAGATTTTGCACAGAACTAAGATTTGTTTTGATATTCCCACTTCAGTCAGGGCAATGCAAAGGAGGCCTTTCCCTTTACTTAAGAATGCCATCACAGACCATCAGCATTCTTCCCCTCAACAAACACTATCTCAAAAGACAGATGTGGCTCTCACTTGTTGCTTTCTCTTATTTGGTCCTCTTTTCCTGAAAACTCCTTTATTGAGATATAATTCATATACCATGCCATTCACGCACTTAAAGTCTACAATCCAGTGGGGTTTTAGTATAGTCACATATATGTGCAAGCATCACCACAGTCAATATTACAATATATCTGTCATCTTACAAAGAAACCCTATACCCTTTAGCTACCACCTCCTACCTCCTCATCCCCCACACTTGGCCCTAAGCAACCATTAATCTACTTTCTGTTTCTATTGATTTCCATAGTCTTTACTTTCATATGAATGAGATCATATATTATGTGGGCTTTTGTGAACGGCTTCTTTCACTTAGCATAATGTTTTTAACATTCATCCGTATTGTAGCATATATATATCAGTGCTTCATTCCTTTCTCTGGCTGAGTAATATTCTGTTATATAGATATACCATATTCTGTTTATCCATTTGTCTCTTGATGAACATTTGGGTTGTTTCTATCTGTTGGCAGTTGTGAATAATCCTACTATAAACATTTGCATACAAGTTTCTGTGCAGATACAAGTTTTCAACTTTCTTGTTTGTATACCTAGGAATGGAATTACTGGATCGTATGGTAACTCTCTTTTTAGTCACTTGAGGAATTGCCAGGCTGTTTTCCAAAGATGCTGCACCATTTTGCATTCCCATCAGCAGTGTATGAGTGTTCCAATTTCTCCACATTCTCACCAACATTTGTTGTTGATCTAACTTTTTGATTCTAGCCATCCTACTGGATTTAAAGTGGTGTCTTACTGTGTTTTGATTTTATTTCCCTGATGACTTATGATGTTGAGCATCTTTGTGTGGGCTTATTGGTTATTTGTATATCTTCTCTGGAGAAATGTTTGTTCAAATATTCTGCACGTTTTAAAATTGGATTATCTGCCTTTTTATTTTTGACATATAAGAGTTCTAAATATATTATTGGTGCAAGTCCCTTATCAGATATATGATTTGCACAAGTGTTTTCTCATTCTATGGGTTGTATTTTCACTTTATTGATGCTGGCCTTTGAATTAGAAAAGTTTTAAATGTTTTAAAATTAATTTTTATTGGAGTATAGTTGATTTACAATGTTGTGTTAGTTTCTGCTGTACAGCAAATTGAATCAGTTATACATATACCTATATCCAATCTTTTTTAGATTCTTTTCCCATATAGATCATTAGAGAGTATTGAGTAGAGTTCTCTGTGCTATACAGTAGGTTCTTATTAGTTATCTTTTTTTTTTATAGTTTTTTTTTGTTTGCGGGCCTCTCACTGTTACTATTTTATATATAGTAGTATGTGTATGTCAATCCCAATCTCCCAATTTATCCCTCCCCCCATTTCCCCTTTGGTAACCATAAGTTTGTTTTGTTTTGTAAAAAAGTTCATTTGTACCATTTTTTAAGATTTCACATATAATTGATATTATATGATATTTGTCTTTCTCTGTCTGACTACTCCACTCAGTATGACAATCCCTAGGTCCATCCATGTTGCTGCAAATGGGATTATTTCGTTCCTTTTTATGGCTGAGTAATATTCCATTGTATATATGTACCACATCATCTTTATCCATTCCTCCATCATTGGACATTTAGGTTGATTCCATGTCCTGGCTGTTGTAAATAATGCTGCAGTGAACATTGTGGTACATGTATCTTTTTGAACTATGCTTTTCTCTGGATATACAGCCAGGAGTGGGATTGCTGGATCATATGATAGCTCTATTTTTAGTTTATTAAAGAACCTCCATACTGTCCTCCTTTAAATTTTGATGAAGTCCTATTTACCTATATTTTTCTTTTGCCACTCATACTTTTGGTGTTATAGCTAAGAATCTTTGCCAAATACAAGATCATGAAGACTTTCCCCCTATGTTATCTTTCAAAAGTTTTATAGCTCTTGCACTTACATTTAGGTCTTTGATCCATTTTGAGTTAATTTTTTATGTGATGTGAAGTAAGGATCCAACTTCATTCTTTTGCATATCTTTTGCAGTTGTCCTAGCACCATTTGTAGAAAAGACTCTTCTTTACCTGTTGAATGGTCTTGGCATCCTTGTAAAAAAAAAAAGTCACTTAGTTATATACATATGGGTTAATTTCCAGATTATATCTTCTGTTCCATTGATCTGTTTGTCTATCCTTGTGCCAATACAACATTATCTTGACTACATTTTTTCGTAGTAAGTTTTGGAGTTGGGAAGTGTAATCCTCCTGCTTTATTCTTTTTTTCCAGGATGGTTTTGGCTGTTCTGCTTCCCCTGCAATTTTGTGTGAATTTTAGAATAATTTTGTCAATTTATACAAAGAAGCTGTCAGAGATTCTGATAGGGATTGCACTTAATCTGTAGATCAGTTTGGTTAGCATTGCCATCTAAACAATTTTGTCTTCTAATCCATGATTATGGTATGATTTTCCATTTATTTAGATCTTCTGTAATTTCTTTCAATAATGTTTTGTAGTTTTCATTGTATAAGTCTTTCACTTTGTTAAATTTACTCTGAAGTATTTTATTCTTTTTTATGCTTTTGTTAATGGAATTGTTTTCTTAATTTCATTTTCACACTGTTCATCAATAGTATATAGAAATAATTAGTTATTGTATATTGTTCCTGTATCCTGTACCCTTGCTGAACTAATTTATTAGTAATAATAGTTTCTTAGGGGATTTCTTAGTATTTTCCTTCTGTATAAAATGTCATCTGTGAATAGAGAAAAGTATCCACATTGGAAAGGAAGTAAAACTTTTATTTTTTTTCTTGTCTAATTGCCCCAGCTAGAACCTCCAGTAACAATATTGAAGTGGTAAGAGCAGAAATACTTGTCTTGTTCCTGATCTTACTGGGAAAGCATCCAGTCTTTCACTATTAAGTATGATGTTAGATGTGGCTTTTTCATAGATGCTCTTTATCACATTTAGAAAGTTCCCTCCTATCCCTTGTTTGTTGAGTATTTTTTATCATGAAAGAGTGTTAGATTTTTTCAGATTCTTTTTCTAAGTCTATTGAGAGGATCATGTGATTTTTAAATATTCTATTGATGTGATGTACTAAAATACTTGATTTCCAGATGTTAAACCAACCTTGCATCCCTGGGATAAATCCCATGGGGTCATGGTATAGAATTATTTTTATATATTGTTAGATTCAGTTTGCCAGCATTTTAGTTGAAGTTATTTGGTACTCTTTGTATCAGTTCTACTCTTTTATACTCTAGGGAAACATTACCATAGTATAGCATTTCTTTGTTTCTCTCCTTATAATGTTGGCTTAATGCGATGGAATGCTTAATTCTGGACCTACTAGATAAATACAGTGATTCATGCTAATAACCTCTGTTTCATTGTCATACTCCATTTGTTGTCAAAATGCAAAGCTACTTTTAAAATACAGGACGGGAAAGAAAGTCTGTTTTATTTATTTTTTAAATTGAGATCGACTCACATAACATTAAAATAGTATCAGGTGCACAACATAATGATTCAATACTTGTATATATTGTGAAATGGTTACCACAATAAGGCTAGTTAGTATCCATCACCAGACGTAGTTACAAATTATACTTTTGTGTGTGATGAAAGCTTTCAAGATCTATTCTCTTAGCTAATTTCAAATATACAATCCAGTATTATTATTTTTTTTTTAAAGGCAGAGGACGGGTGAATTTGACCTCTCTTTTTTTTTTTTAATTTATTTATTTTTATTTTTGGCTCTGTTGGGTCTTTGTTTCTGTGCAAGGGCTTTCTCTGGTTGTGGCAAGCGGGGGCCACTCTTCATTGCGGAGCAGGCCTCTCACAGCCGTGGCCTCTCCTTTTGCGGAGCACAAGCTCCAGACACGCAGGCTCAGTAGTTGTGGCTCACGGGCCCAGTTACCCCACGGCATGTGGGATCCTCCCAGGCCAGGACTCAAACCCATGTCCCTTGCATTAGCAGGCAGATTCTCAACCACTGCACCACCAGGGAAGCCCTGTAATCCAGTATTATTAACTATAGTCACCATGTTGTAAATTTCATCCCTAGGACTTATTTATTTTATAACTGGAAATTTGTATCTTTTGATCCCCTTCACCCACCCACCCCCACTTCTGGCAGTCACCAATCTGTTCCTGTATTTATGCATTTGGTTTTAAAAAATCTATTTTAAAGTTTTCATTTTTCTCCAAAGTTCGTTTTATTTATGAGTCGAATTGTAGCTACTGCTTCTTCCCCCTCTAGTTTAACTTTTATTATTTTTTTCATCTTTGATTCAAGAGTGAACTAGAGAGTTCATTCTTTGTTGCTAAACTGAATTATTTAGTAACAATTGGAATAACATGGCACTGTGTTCAAGTATAAGGAGTTGAGGTGAGAACATAAGCCTATAACCTACTTCTTCTGTCTGCTCAACCAGATTTAAATAGTTGATTCCCTACCGCTTGACACTGCTTTTATTTTCCATTTAATGCCAGTCATGTTGTGCTTCATTACCCTTGACTGATTCATTCTTTCCTTTCTGTCTTCTGGGTAAATATGTAGTACATATATTGCAGTTAGCATGGTTTATAGTAACTTTTTGTGTATACTGACCACTCATGCCTGAAATGACAATTTTGCCAAAAGTTGCAAGGACTGCCACATTTATATATCTGTGATTTTAAATATGATTAAATTGGAGTCAGTAGGTGTGAGCCTGTTGTTCAGGGTAGGACTTTGCATAACTGGTAACTGTGGCATCTTTCTCAAACAGTGCTTTCATTGTGTCAGGTTCTTATCCTCAATATCTTCAGTGATTTGTTGCTCTTACAATAAGTCAAACTTCTTTAGCTTGACGAAGACCCTCCGTATACATGCTCACTTACCATTGTTTCCCATCGCGCACCATTTGCTGTAGTTAGGTTAACTTCCTCATTGTCCTAGAAGCACAGTGAATTCCCTTTTGCCTTGTTTTCCTTAGATGGAATAATTATCCTCTCTTCCACACTAATCTAAACCCTGTAAGACCCAATCCAAACCTTGCTGTCCATGAAGACCTTCTTGACTAGATCAGCCCTCAGTAATCTCCTCTGAATTATAGCACTTACAATTGTGATTCCAGATTAATGGTAATGACAGTTTCCATTATTAGCTGTTAATTCTCATGTGTTAGTATTCTCTTTCTCAATATATTATATAGGCTTCTGGCAGGGAAGTTATCCTATATTATAACTCTTTTCTCCTCCTTGTAGAACTTGTTGTTCAAGTTAACTTTCCTAATTGACTAGAATATCCATGCCAAATCTTATGTAACCATTTAAAACAACCAGAATTTGATCACTCTTATCATCAGTTATTCCCAGAGCTTACTTTCTCCTCTGTGCCTTTCACTCTTCAATTATCAAATATATTTTAGCGATATGATACCAAAACAATGTATGTACCGTGAAGTTACTATACAGTTCGAGGCCTCTGAGTTTTCTTGTGCTGCTCTCTATCTTACAGGAGCACTATGAAACCAGAAGCAAAGGTAACTTCCTAAGGCAATTAAGAAAACAGACTTTTCCCCTCAAAAACAGTTTAACCACTGCTCAAGAACAAGCAAATATGTTCAGAATCTGCCTATATCTTGCCAAGAGCCTAAAGCTTCTTGGGGAATAGCATAATAATTATGCTGTTGGTGTTGGTGATTATGATATTAACAATCTTAGCCTGAATAATATGTCACTATAAACACATAAATTTTGTAGCATGCAGAAACAGTGGATGGTGATCAGTGATGCAGGCAGGACAAGAGGTCAGAACCAGGAGAATTAAGGCTTTGGCTAAACCCAGAGGTCTGTGCAAAGGTTTGAGTCAGTATAACTACGCATTCAAGCTACAGACAATGCACAAGATCTGGTGGTTCGGGCATAGTGGAAATCATAGAAGTATTCAAAAGGGCAACAAGGAGATCTTTAAGTTAAATCAGCATTTACTTTATTCAGAACCATTTCATTTATCTCTCATTTTGGCAAAAGTCAATCATACTTCTAACCTGCTCAAAGCCTTGTAAAGCCATAAGTGCCTTAATGTGCTTTGAGTGAGGAATGTGGAGTCACAGAATAACGATGATCCTTACAATGTAGCAAAAGAGCATTGTAATAACAGAATATAAAGAAACTGAAACAATCAATGTGTATGTTTAGGATTTATTTGAGGTGTGGCAAAATATAATGTAAATGGGAACACAGAGCTTCTGATCTGTAGCAAATACAATGATGATGGATTTTGATACTGCAGAAATAAGAAGTTATACATGCATACAAGTTCTGTTTGATACAATTCAAAGCCCAATTGATTAGCTTCCAATAAATCAAAAAAAAAGGAAGAAGGCAAACTCTGCTTTGAGTAGAAAAACCATTATAGCTTATTAAGATATTATTCTGGCATGAGGACCGAATCTATCTTAGCATTTCTTTCAGCATAGAAAAGTGGGCCATCTGTGAGGGGATGGAAAGAGATATTCCATGCAAATGGAAATCAAAAGAAAGCTGGAGTAGCAATTCTCATATCAGACAAAGTAGACTTTCAAACAAAGACTATTACAAGAGACAAGAAGGACACTACATAATGATCAAGGGATCAATCCAAGAAGAAGATATAACAATTGTAAATATTTATGCACTCAAAATAGGAGCACTTCAATACATAAGGCAGATACTAACAGCCAAAACAGGGGAAATCGACAGTAACACATTCATAGTAGGGTACTTTAAAACCCCACTTTCACCAATGGGCAGATCATCCAAAATGAAAACAAAAAAGGAAGCACAAGCTTTAAATGATACATTAAACAAGATGGACTTAGTGAATATTTATAGGATATTCCATCCAAAAACAATAGAATACACTTTCTTCTCAACTGCTCATGGAACATTCTCCAGGATAGATCATATCTTGGGTCACAAATCAAGCCTTGCTAAATTTAAGAAAATGGAAATTGTATCAAGTATCTTTTCCGACCACAACGCTATGAGACTAGATATCAAATACAGGAAAAAATCTGCAAAAAATAGAAATACATGGAGGCTGAAAAATACACTACTTAATAACCAAGAGATCACTGAAGAAATCAAAAAGGAAATCAAAAAATACCTAGAAACAAATGACAATGAAAACAGGATGACTCAAAACCGATGGGATGCAGTAAAGGCAGTTCTACCATGGAAGTTTACAGCAATACAATCCTACCTTAAGAAACAAGAAACATCTCAAATATACAACCTAAACTTACAACTAAAGCAATTAGAGAAAGAAGAACAAAAAACCCCAAAGTTAGCAGAAGGAAAGAAATCATAAACATCAGATCAGAAATAAATGAAAAAGAAATGAAGGAAACGATAGCAAAGATAAATAAAACTAAAAGCTGGTTCTTTGAGAAGATAAACAAAATTGATAAAACATTAGCCAGACTCATCAAGAAAAAATAAGGAGAAGACTCAAATCAGTAAAATTAGGAATGCAGAAGGAGAAGTAAAAACTGACACTGCAGAAATACAAAGGATCATGAGAGATTACTACAAGCAACTATAAGCAAATAAAATGGACAACCTGGAAGAAATAGACAAATTCCTAGAAATACACAACATTCTAAGACTGAACCAGGAAGAACTAGAAAATATGAAAAGAGCAATAACAAGCATTGAAATGGAAACTGTGATTTAAAATCTTCCAACAAACAAAAGCCCAGGACCAGATGGCTTCACAGGCGAATTCTGTCAGACATTTAGAGAAGAGCCAAGACCTATCTTTCTCAAACTCTTCCAAAATGTAGTAGAGGGAGGAGCACTCCCAAACTCCTTCTATGAGCCCACCATCACCCTGATACCAAAACCAGACAAAGATGTCACAAAGAAAGAAAACTACAGGCCAATATCACTGATGAACACAGATGCAAAAATCCTCAACAAAATACTAGCAAACAGAATCCAACAGCACATTAAAAGGATTATACACCATGATCAAGTGGGGTTTAACCCAGGAATGCAAGGATTCTTCAATATACGCAAATCAATCAATGTGATACACCATATTAACAAATTGAAGGAGAAGAACCATATGATCATTTCAATAGATGCAGAGAAAGCTTTTGACAAAATTCAATTCCCATTTATGATAAAAACCCTCCAGAAAGTAGGCATAGAGGGAACTTACCTCAACATAATAAAGGCCGTATATATGAAAAACCCACAGCCAACATCATCCTCAATGGTGAAAAACTGAAATCATTTCCACTAAGATCAGGAACAAGACAAGGTTGCCCATTCTCACCACTATTATTCAACATAGTTTTGGAAGTTTTAGCCACAGCAATCAGAGAAGAAAAAGAAATAAAAGGACTCCAAATCAGAAAAGACGTAAAGCTGTCACTGTTTGCAGACGACATGATACTATACATAGAGAATCCTAAATATGCTACCAGAAAACTACTAGAGCTAATCAATGAATCTGATAAAGTAGCAGGATACAAAATTAATGCACAGAAATCTCTTGCATTCCTATACACTAATGGTGAAAAATCTGAAAGTGAAATGAAGAACACACTCCCATTTATCATTGCAACAAAAATAATAAAACATCTAGGAATATGGGGCTTCCCTGGTGGCGCAGTGGTTGAGAGTCCACCTGCTGATGCAGGGGACACAGGTTTGTGCCCCAGTCTGGGAACTGAAATAAACTAAAGATGATACAAACAGATGGAGAGATATCCCGTGTTCTTAGATTGGAAGAATGAACATTGTGAAAATGACTATACTACCCAAAGCAATCTACAAAAGACAACTCTTAGAATGGGAGAAAATATTTGCAAATGAAGCAACTGACAAAGGATTAATCTCCAAAATTGAGCAGCTCATGCAGCTCTATAACAAAAAAAGCCAACAACCCAATCCAAAAATGGGCAGAAGACCTAAATAGATATTTCTCCAAAGGAGACATACATATTGCCAACAAACACAGGAAGGAATTCTCAACATCATTAATCATTTGAAAAATGCAAATCAA
Organism: Neophocaena asiaeorientalis asiaeorientalis; assembly: GCF_003031525.2. Taxonomy (NCBI): domain Eukaryota; kingdom Metazoa; phylum Chordata; class Mammalia; order Artiodactyla; family Phocoenidae; genus Neophocaena; species Neophocaena asiaeorientalis. The sequence goes on from NW_020185318.1 coordinate 167,342, forward strand.
AACTACAATGAGATATAATCTCACACCAGTCAGAATGGCCATCATCAAAATATCTACAAACAATAAATGCTGGAGAGGGTGTGGAGGAAAGGGAACCCTCTTGTACTGTTGGTGTGAATGTAAATTGATACAGCCACTATGGAGGACACTGTGGAGGTTCCTTAAAAAACTAAAAATAGAACTAACATACGACCCAGCAATCCCACTACTGGGCATATACCCTGAGAAAACCGTAGTTCAGAAATGTGTCATGTACCACAATGTTCATTGCAGCTCTATTTACAATAGCCAGGACATGGAAAAACCTAAGTGTCCATCAACAGGTGAATGGATAAAGAAGATGCCACACATGTATACAATGGAATGTTACTGAGCCATAAGAAGAAACAAAATTGAGTTATTTGTGGTGAGGTGGATGTACCTAGAGTCTCACACAGCGTGAAGTAAGTCAGAAAGAGAATAACAAATACCGTATGCTAACACATATATATGGAAACAACAAAAGAGAAAAAAATCGTCATGAAGAACCTAGGGGCAAGACGGGAATAAAGACACAGACCTACCAGAGAGTGGACTTGGGGATATGGGGAGGGGGAAGGGTAATCTGTGACAAAGTGAGAGAGTGGCATGGACCTATATACACTACCAAACGTAAAATAGATAGCTAGTGGGAAGCAGCCACATAGCACAGGGAGATCAGCCTGGTGCTTTGTGACCACGTAGAGGGGTGGGATATGGAGGGTGGGGGGGGAGGGAGACGTTAGAGGGAAGAGATATGGGGACATATGTAGATGTATAACTGATTCACTTTGTTATAAACAGAAACTAACACACCATTGTAAAGCATTTATACTCCAATAAAGGTGTTTAAAAAAATGAAAATAAAAATAAAGCAGAAGTTAAAATTAAACAACAACAACAAAAAAAACGTGGGCCATGTGAATGCTAAAGTCATGTCAGAGAATGTGAATAGATGACCGTTGCTGGACGTGATGTTTTTCTTGTAGTGTCTGGCAGGGTAGACACTCTAGACCTGTTAGTGACTTGACCTTTCAGCCAGTGAGATGACTATTCTTGCAAGTAGAGATGAGAAGTTTTTTGTTATTCCTGGATATCAGGCAAAGTTTATGAGTTCATGAATCCTTTGGCTAGGTCTTGGGAGCCATTTTTTTTGTTATTCTATCACTGTCATTGCATATGTTGTTCTCCCTTCCCCACTCCAAATGCTTTCTCACTTTCTATCCATCCAACTTCTACCCACCCTTGAAGGCTTAGCAGAAATCTGATCTTCCTAAAAAGCTCCATGTGGCTTATTTCTGTGCACATGTTTATTCCTGCTTCCTCTCATCCTACAGCATCCTTTAGCAGTAAAATACCCATCAGCATTCAGTCATTGTTATCATCTTTCTTGACTTACCTCATTCAAATAGACTTTAAGTTGAATATCAAAACTCAGATATTTGTCTTGATGCTTCTGTAGTGGCTAGTACCACTCTAAGTATACAGCTACATCATACACACATATCACACTTATTGTCTAAACCAGGACACTTCTGAGAGTAAAAGAGGGTACGATTAATAATTATTGTGGGCTTCCTTTGAAATGCATCAGAAAATAGGATGGGCTGCTAGATGGGTAGAAAGAGGAGGATAAATGAATAGATATGTGATAAAGCAAGTACAGTAAAATATTAATGGCAGATTTTATTTAATTTATTTTTATTTTTTTGTCTGTGCCATGCCACACAGCTTGTGGGATTTAGTTCCCCCACCAGGGATTGAACCCTGGCCCTTGGCAGTGAGAGGGCAGAGTCCTAACCACTGGAGTGCTGGGGAATTCCCTAATGGCAGATTTTTTTTTTTTTAGATGGTGATCACTATAAAATCACTTCAACTTTTCTGTATGTTTAAAAGATTTCATAAGAAAAAACTGAAAAACTATAATTATGCTGGGACCAAGAGGGTAAACCAAGATGTATGATCACGCTAGCTTGGAGTTATTGCAGAATTGATCTCAAAAAGAAAAGCATGAGTACATAGAGGGGTGAAAAGGAAGGAATAAGAAGCAATATAGCTAGATGGGTAGCCATGGTGTAAACTAATAGATGAATTTAAGATCTAGGATTAGGAACCTGGCTTTAACATTAAGAGTAACATTCCATTCTTCTGAAACTGACAGTGATATAGAAGCTTTTCACCATTACATTTTAAAATGGGTCATAGGAGGGAGCAATGATATGACTGAGGAGGAGGACCAGGTAAGAGAAGATGTTACATTAGCCTCCAATCTGGCACTATTTATGTAGCACCAAGCCAGGTTACACAGAGGCCAGGCCTCTGTGAAGCACATACCCTCAGGAAGCAGACCTTTTGGTTTGTTGACTTCAGTAGCAGCAGGTGGCATATCAGGTGGTAAAGGTAGAACCAACTCATTGAAAATCCCCAGGAAATCCTGGCTTACTTCTTTACTTTAAGCAGAAATGTGTTTCTGAAAAGAAAATGTGGATTTTGCTTATTTTTTTAAACGAGGCTCTATTTTCCTAGGATCTATCCCAATGCTTCTCAAACTTGGCTTCACAGTATAATCATCTGGGTAGTTTTAAAAAATACTAGTGCCTGGGATCCATCCCCTAGAGATTCTGATTTAATCGAATATACAGTGTGGCTTGGGCATCAAGATTTTAAATAACTCCCCATATGATTCTAAAGTTTGAGAGCCACTGATCTTACTCTTAGAGATGTTGATATATGTTTAATTCAAAGGAGCTCTTGACCATATAGATAGCTCCCAATCAACTATGTTAAGGAGAGGGTTGGATGCATAGAGAGGGTTTTCCTGTTTCTGGGAAACCAAGGCTAGGGAGAAAGAGAATTGTGTGAAATTTTGCTCCATGGACCAGAATTTCAACTATAGCACTGCTTCTAACAATTTACGTGTCTTATATTCTACTCCCTACAATCCATAAATAATCAAAAATTGAATAAGTGTTTAATCATTTTATCATGATAATACACTCCTAACTTTTTCCATTCTGTATATTTGGATATTTAGTGGGTTTTTTTTTCCCCAGGTTGAAGCCCACCTGTTGTTTTAGAACATTATAAATCTAATTAAGCCAAGTAATGCAATCCACCTTTATCTTATCATGGCTAATAGTGAAGTATGGCTTCACTATTAAGTGTGGGGTAGCGAGGAACATTGTACTTCCTGTTTCACCTGTTTGATAGAGTGTCTTAGGAAGTGGATAGAAGTAGTAGTTTACTAGAAACTAACAGCAGGAAGCAGATTGTAAACAGTCTATTTTGAGCACCTATATTTTTCTCCTCTCTTGATCAATAAGACCAGTCACTACTTACGTTATCTATTGCTTATCTATTATTGCCTGCACCAGTGACAATAAACATTCTCTTTGCAAAGTCCTGGTATATGGCTGCAGGTCATCAGCGACCTGTGACTTGAGTGGTTCAGTCACTTGTGAGGTAGAGATATCATTGGGTAGACAATGTATTTGAGTTGCTGGCCAGGATCTGGGGACTGTGGTTTCAAAAGTTATTACTCATTTCATGTGAAATGAAGTTGTATTATGAAGATTTTTCAACTTTTGTAGGACCTCAAACATTAGACCAGAAAATTGCTGTCTGTTTTATTAGTGTCCATTTTATATTATCTTTAATCTGCCTAGAAATGCCAGATTTACCTCCCCAAAGTATATTTTCAAAGCAATAACCTGAGCTTTAATGGAATTAGGATTCATACTTGAGAAATTAAGGGCTTTGATATTATGAAAATCTATTCTATCTACTTTTCCTTTTTTTTTAAATTTTTTCTTTTTACAGCTTGGTTTAGGGTTTCTGCTCCAAACCTAGTCGAATATTTATCAGGGAAACTCAACTCTACTTTTAATTGGCCTTGACTTTATTCAATCTAGCTATAATAATTTGATTTTTATATAAAATATTAAGTCATGCTTTACCATATGGTGAACATCATTTATACATAAAAGCTACTTGCTGTTCTACCTTTGGAAATTGTTAGAGAATCTCAGTAAGCGTTTTCTAGCCATCTGCTTCTCTTTCAAACCTTGCGCTAATGTAGACATCTGCAGTGGTGACTCTAGGGTTATTAAACTGCAGTGTCCAGTTGAGTGCCCTTGTGCATAACTCTTTAGAAAGCAGGCCTGTATGAAAAGATCACTTCTCCTGCTTTGATCCTAATGTGTCCCGAGGTGGATTTCACTGCACAGGAAGAGTGTTTATACGAATCTCACATGTAGCTCTCCCTTCATGTACGGTAGCTCCCTTTAAGAAAGCCTTTGCAGTCAAACCCAAATTTACCAAATATATTAGTTGTAGTGCAAGTGATCACATTACTGAAGTCTTCTTCATATTTTTGAAAATACTTTTCCACAGAATTTATTTAAATTAGAGTTCCACTAGTGCATTTAAATATTTGTTTATAAATCTGTAATTGACAGAAAATGGAGGCAAGAAAAATTGGCAGTAGTTTATAGCACCTTAGCCTACCAAAGTCCAGAAATGAAAACAAATCATCTCTAATACTGTAATATAAACCAATGGGGAAATGATTCCATTTACACAAATTCATTTTAGACTCAAATTTTCTGGAGCACATTTATTGCACAGGGTGGTGGATGTTTGTATTTGGATTAATAGTCTCGCCATTTTTCAATGAGACTGCCTCCTTTAGCTCTCTAATAATTTAACTTTTATTTAAAGGAAAATGTATAGCAGGATAGGAAGTAGACCTATTGTCTCTAGCCGCAGTATTCATTTGCAATAATATCTATAAATTTTTGTTTGTAGTATTCATAAACATTTCACATTTTGATGGCAATCAAATGAGATGTCAACCAGGGGGCAAAGAAACAAAATCAAGGACATTTTTTTGTTTTTGTTGTTTCAGCACTGAGGATCAGCAAAATGACTTAACATCCATGGACGGATGACTAAATTATTCAGTTGTGAGAGTAACCTTCAAGTACTGTAGTTAGGAGTATCAATTTTGAGATTCAGTGTAGGAAAAATCACTTTTATATAATGAAATATTATGGCAGATAAATAGTGAGATTCCTGTAAACCTGTAATTCATTACACCGCACAGCTATTTTGATCTACTGAGCCGATTGGTAAGAAACAGTAAGAGGTAATTTTCTCTTTATGTCCAGAGGTTTTCCATTCTCTCTATCACAAAATACAGATCTCTGAAATAAATTATAGGTACAGGGTAATATTCTGGGTGGATGAGGAGACCAAGCAATTTAATAACAGCTTGTGTGATTAAAAACTGAAGCAACACTCCTGAGCCTGATAACCACAAAATCTGCTTATTGCCAGCATAATCATGGCAATGATGAGTTAGGTTCATATTATTTGATGAGACAAAAGGGCCAACTACTTTTTAAAAAATATTTTTCTTGCTTTATAAGCATTTGGAAGTTCTTGCTTCTATTTCCTCAGGGCTTTCATTGACCTTACATTTCGGATATATTTTGAAGTAAATAACTGTGAGGTTTAGCGGCCTAAAGGAAAGAAATCATGAGGCCACTTAAACAATGTTTTCATTTCATTAAAGGTTGAGTGTGTTTGTAAACATGTGAATTAATTATGTTTCTTTGGCCAATTGTAAATGCCTCAAGGGCAAGGATCTCAGTTTTAGATTTATTTTGAATTTTACAGTAATACTAAGTTGGCTCATAGTAGGCACTCAGTAAGCATCTATTTAATATCACTGAGAAAATGAGCCTCCTGCCAAGTTCATAGTCAGAACACAGAGTTGATTTTTTAAAATAGTAAACCAAGTCATTCATTGCTTTGAAATTTTGGTTGACATTCCAAAGGCATGTGTTCAGGTTAACTGCTCACTACTTCAGAAGGTGCATCTGACATTTTAACCCCAAACTGTTGATGCTTAACTGTTTCTAACCCCCAAGGAAGAACTTTGACCCAGGGTGATGGAGCATCCGTGAAGCAAGGGAAAACGTCTTTTGATATGGCTACACAATCTGGCGGGAAAATTCACATTTAGATTTCAAAGGCAAGTAGGAGATGTGGAAGTAACCGTTGAATTTCCAAAAAAAAAAAAAAATGTGACCTCAGTTTAACACATTTCAATGCCAATTCTAAGTGTCTCTTCTGAAATCCAGCTGACCTGCTTGGAAGCCTGTTATTCTGCTTATAAGTTTTATAGAAATATAGACAAATTACTTTCTGCTTAGAATCTGCTTGAGACCAGCTTAAAAGGTTGGGTAGTAGCTGGCATGGTTCATTAAACGATTTAATTGACCTTGAAATGCAATGAGTTGTGTGTGTGTATTTACTCTCAGTTTGAGTGGTTGTGTTTACTTTGACTGCTTCTTTTCAATGTTCTTAAATATACAGTAATACATTTTTCAAAGTTATTATTGCTCTTATATTCCCTCTTTGAGGCCACTTGTTTGCTTCAGACTTCTTTTTCTGCCTCTTCTGATATTGGTTTCAGAATCCTTTTTTTTTTTTAACATTTTTATTATTCTTACACAAAGGTAATTGAAATTGGTTTAGAAAGCCTTTTAAAGAACACTTTTCGAGCTCAGAGTTTACCTCCCTCTGATTGAAAGCCACAGTAGAGCAATGGAGAGAAAGTAAACACTTTGGCTTATATAATAATAATCACCACTTTAAAAATTTTTAAATTATCATTAATTCAAAGAAACTTCAAATGCTTTCTGGTTACACAGTGTAAAATTTTAGGACTGTAAGAGAGTTCCTATGGTCATTTGGTACTTCTCTGTGCCTTCTGGAAACTTAATAGCCTCTGAGCTTTCCCTTAGCCCGAGGCTCAAAAGGATCCTGCTGCTTGCTTCATTGGGCTTGAAAATAGTGGGCAAAAGAAAATCTTGTGCAAACACAGTATGCAAAGTCTTTCATATACAGATAATTTTACAGACTCCCTTTCTGTAGAGAGTGTGCTTATTCTCCAGCATTTGGATAAATTGTGCTGAACCAATGGTATCCTCTTGTCTACTGCTCTTTAGACCCAAGGCACATATTTTTAAGATGGCTGATGACAGAAATTCAGAGATTCAGATCCAGACTGGAGAGAGGAGCAGAGGAATCCAAGCCTATGCAGGAAGCAAACAAACAGCTTTGGCCTCATTAACACGTACTTGCAGACAGATAACCCACTAAACTAACCATAGGGCAAGTGCATGGTTCTTGGGTTGGGGGATACTCTATGTTGAAAACTAGAATGCAGGATACTGAATGAGTGAACGTGTTTGCTGTACACAAAGGGGTCAGTAGCTGGGGTGGAGATGAGGTCAGACAGGAGAGGGTGAAACTGGGAAATGTGGAAGGCAGAAATGTGGGCTGAATACATTTTAAGCAGTCTTGATTGTTTGAGGGAGAAAATAGCAAGAGTGACTGTACTTTGGAAAGGAAGAACATTATGAGCTATGGCTGGTTTTGAATGTATTTAAATACTTATAAAATATTTTATTTAGATTATCTTCTCTATCATTCAGGAAATCAAAGGGATGGTCTCAAATTTTATTTATGTATTAATCTCTGTGTCTACTTTTTGTTTATGCAAATTTCTCTTGGGAGGCTTTGGCCATCCAGACAACACTGAGAGGCTTCTCAAAGCATAGTAGGTTAATTCTCCTGTGTGGCCTTCATCAAGTAACTTATCTTTTTGTGGGTTTTTAATGGCAGATCTACCATTCTCAGACCATAAGACTGAACAATATATGCTGTTTGTTTATCCATTTGTTTACTTATTCATTCAACAAGTATTGAGAACCTCATATGTGCGCCATGAACTTCACAATACAATTTATTCATTCAGAACATTTATTGAGCACTACTCTGTATTGTTAACACCAATAAATAGTATCAAGATCTCTCTCTTTTTCAAACCTCTCAACCTCCCTCTACCTTTTAAAACTTTACTTTGTATTTCTTTATCTAGATTTAGCCATTAGAATTAATTTCAAATTTTCCTTGGATGTAGGTGAGTTATTCACACATAATATAGGTGGAATCACTTTAAAGAGTATAAAGCAGTGTATACATGCAGAATGGCGTTACTATTTGTACTCACTTATCATCCTTGTTGGGACTGTGATTAACTGCCCACATAGAAGCAAAGAGTGACTGGATCCCCTCACCCCAGAAAGTAGGGTGGTAACAGCCAGATGGATCAGAAAGAATGCAAAAAATGGAAATTAAAAAAAGAAAGGTTTCTCTTCTCTCTAGTCTCTCATTCCATTTTACCAAAGTTCATCTGCTTTTGGACAGAGAGTGATTGTTAAGCCTCCCTGTGGGTTAAAAGTATGCTTTTAACTGAGACTATTGATGCTGCTGCTACAGACCTCCTCTGACTTTCTTTTACATGCTTTATTCTGTAAAGGGATTTTTAAAAAAAGATCCATCTCTAGCTCTCTCCCCATGAACAGGGTAGATCAGATTGGTTTTGCAGGGCTGAGTTTTCACTAGTACTTGAGCGGTACTGGAGTCAAATGCTTGCAGGGAACCCCCGCTGAATTGTAAATGCCCTGATCCCCAGAGTGTACCTCAGTGCACCTCTGAAAGCAGTCAATCGTTTTCCATTAAGCAGTGATTTGATTAGATAAAAATAAAAGTTGCTTGAGAATTGATTTTTGCAGCAGTGCATAACAAATTTATGCAAATTCCCATGCCACTAATCTGCATGCAAAATATAAAAGTGTGATTCTAAGCCATGTGCACCTGTATTGAAGTTTAATCAGGTACAAATATTAATGGAAAGGCTAAAGCTTTTAAAAAAAGTCACGGCTGTTTGAGGTGTGTAAAATACCACAAAGAAAGCTTTAATGTATTAATGATAATTTTGGTGTTTTCAGACCAAACAAAATCTTTTTTTTTTTTAGAAGGAAATCCCAAACAAGGCAATTTTTTAGTGGCACTAGAGAAATACAGACAAAGAAAGATTGGGCTAAATGACTTGGCTGATTTAATAAAAAGGTGCGACCGAGTTGTTTGCAATGTGTCATCTACGAAAGGGGTCTTTATTAAGAATCTTCTTTCATTCTCAAAGAAAACAAGAATAGTTCTAGGCATGGAGTGGATATTAAACGCCTAGAATGGTGCCTATCATATAATAGATGCTTATAAATGTTTGTTAAAATTATACTTAATTCATGTTGATTAATTTCATTTTATGAATTTTTTAACATCTTTATTGGAGTATAATTGCTTTACAATGCTGTGTTAGTTTCTGCTTTATAACAAAGTGAATCAGCTATACATATACGTATACCCCCATATCTCCTCCATCTTGTGTCTCCCTCCCCCCCTCCCTATCCCACCCCTCTAGGTGGTCACAAAGCACCGAGCTGATTTCCCTGTGCTATGTGACTGCTTCCCACTAGCTATCTGTTTTACATTTGGTAGTTTATATAACTCCATGCCACTCTCTCACTTCGTCCAAGCTTACCCTTCCCGCTCCCCATGTCCTCAAGTCCATTCTCTACATCTGTGTCTTTATTCCTGTCCTGCCCCTAGGTTCTTCATAACCATTTTGTTTTTAGATTCCATATATATGTGTTAGCATACAGTATTTGTTTTCTCTTTCTGACTTACTTCATTCTGTATGACAGACTCTAGGTCCATCCACCTCATTACAAATAACTCAATTTCGTTTCTTTTTATGGCTGAGTAATATTCCATTGTATATATGTGCCACATCTTATTTATCCATTCATCTGTTGATGGATACTTAGGTTGTTGCCATGTCCTGGCTATTGTAAATACAGCTGAAATGAGCATTGTGGTACATGACTCTTTTTGAGTTATGGTTTTCTCAGGGTATATACCCAGTAGTGGGATTGCTGGGTCGTATGTTAGTTCTATTTTTAGTTTTTTCAGGAACCTCCACAGTGTCCTCCATAGTGGCTGTAACAATTGACATTCCCACCAACAGTGCAAGAGGGTTCCCTTTTCTCCACACCCTCTCCAGCATTTGTTATTTGTAGATTTTTAGATGATGGCTGGTGTGAGGTAATACATCATTTTAGTTTTGATTTGCATTTCTCTAATGATTAGTGATGTTGAGCATCCTTTCATGTGTTTGTTGGCAATCTGTATATCTTCCTTGGAGAAATGTCTATTTAGGTCTTCTGCCCATTTTTGGATTCGGTTGTTTGTTTTCTTGATATTGAGGTGCATGAGGTGCTTGTAAATTTTGGAGGTTAATCCTTTGTCTGTTGCTTCATTAGCAAATATTTTCTCCCATTCTGAGGGTTGTCTTTCTGTCTTCTTTATATTTTCCTTTGCTCTGCAAAACCTTTTAAGTTTCATTAGGTCACATTTGTTTATTTTTGTTTTTGCTTCCATTCCTCTAAGAGGTGGGTCAAAAAGAATCTTGCTGTGACTTATGTCATAGAGTGTTCTGCCTATGTTTTCCTCTAAGAGTTTTATAGTGTCTGGCCTTACATTTAGGTCTTTAATCCATTTTGAGTTTATTTTTGTGTATGGTGTTAGGGAGTGTTCTAATTTCATTCTTTTATAGGTAGCTATCCAGTTTTCCCAGCACCACTTATTGAAGAGGCTGTATTTTCTGCATTGTATATTCTTGCCTCCTTTATCAAAAGTAAGGTGACCCTATGTGCATGGGGTTATCTCTGGGATTTCTATCCTGTTGCATTGATCTGTATTTCTATTTTTGTGCCAGTACCATACTGTCTTGATTACTGTAGTTTATTAGTATACTCTGAAGTCTCGGAGCCTGATTCCTCTAGCTCTGTTTTTCTTTCTCAAGATTGCTTTGGTTATTCGGGGTCTTTTGTGTTTCCATACAAATTGTGACATTTTTGGTTCTAGTTCTGTGAAAAATGCCATTGGTAGTGTGATAGGGATTGCATTGAATCTGTAGATTGCTTTGAGTAGTATAATCATTTTCTCACTGTTGGTTTTTCCAATCCAAGAACATGGTATGTCACTCCATCTGTTTGTATCATCTTTAATTTCTTTCTTCAGTGTCTTATATGTTTCTGCATCATTCAGGTCTTTTGTCTCCTTAGGTAAGTTTATTGCTAGGTATTTTATTCTTTTGGTTGCGATGGTAAGTGGGAGTGTTTCCTTAATTTCTCTTTCAGATTTTTCATCATTAGTGTATAGGAATGCAAGAGATTTCTGTGCATTAATTTTCTATCCTGCTACTTTACAGGATTCATTGATTAGCTCTAGTAGTTTTCTGGTAGCATATTAAGGATTCTCTATGTATAGTATCATGTCGTCTGCAAACAGTGACAGCTTTACGTCTTTTCTGATTTGGAGTCCTTTTATTTCTTTTTCTTCTCTGATTGCTGTGGCTAAAACTTCCAAAACTATGTTGAATAATAGTGGTGAGAATGGGCAACCTTGTCTTGTTCCTGATCTTAGTGGAAATGATTTCAGTTTTTCACCATTGAGGATGATGTTGGCTGTGGGTTTGTCATATATATGGCCTTTATTCTGTTGAGGTATATTCCATCTATGCCTACTTTCTGGAGGGTTTTTATCATAAATGGGAGTTGAATTTTGTTGAAAGCTTTTTCTGCAACTTTTGAGACGATCATATGGTTTTTCTCCTTCAGTTTGTTAATATGGTGTATCACATTGATTGATTTGCCTATTTTGAAGAATCCTTGCATTCCTGGGATAAACCCCACTTGACCATGGTGTATGATCCTTCTGATGTGCTGTTGCATTCTGTTTGCTAGTATTTTGTTGAGGATTTTTGCATCTCTGTTCATCAGTGATACTGGCCTGTAGTTTTCTTTCTTTGTGACATCTGTATCTGGTTTTGGTATCAGGGTGATGGTGGCCTCATAGAATAAGTTTGGGAGTGTTCCTCCTTCTGCTATATTTCGGAAGAGTTTGAGAAGAATAGGTGTCAACTCTTCTCTCAGTGTTTGTTAGAATTCACCTGTGAAGCCATCTGGTCCTGGGCTTTTGTTTTTTGGAAGATTTTTTAATCACAGTCTTAATTCCAGTGTTTGTGATTGGTCTGTTTGTATTTTCTATTCCTTGTTCAGTTTTGGAAGGTTGTGCTTTTCTTAGAATTTGTCCATTTCTTCCAGGTTGTCCATTTTATTTGCATAGAGTTGCTTGTAGTAATCTCTCATGATCCTTTGTAGTTCTGCAGTGTCAGTTGTTACTTCCCCCTTTTCATTTCTAATTCTATGGATTTGAATCTTCTCCCTTTTTTTCTTGATGAGTCTGGATAATGGTTTATCAGATTTGTTTATCTTCTCAAAGAACCAGCTTTTAGTTTTATTCACCATTGCTATTGTTTCCTTCCTTTCTTTTTCATTTATTTCTGATCTGATGTTTATGATTTCTTTCCTTCTTTTAACTTTGGGTTTTTTGTTTTGTTTTGTTTTTTCTTTCTCTAATTGCTTTAGGTGTAAGGTTAGCCTGTTTATTTGAGCTGTTTCGTGTTTCTTGAGGTAGGATTGTATTGCTATAAACTTCCCTCTTAGAACTGCTTTTGATGCATCCCATAGGTTTTGGACCACTGTGTTTTCATTGTCATTTGCTTCTAGGTATTTTTTGATTTCCTCTTTGATTCTTCAGTGATCTCTTGGTTACTTAGTAGTGTATTGTTTAGACTCCATGTTTTTGTATTTTTTTTCTGTAATTGATATCTAGTCTCATAGCGTTGTGTTCGGAAAGGATACTTGATATGATTTCAATTTTCTTAAATTTACCAAGGTTTGATTTGTGACCCAAGATATGATCTATCCTGGAGAATGTTCCATGGGTGCTTGAGAAGAAAGTGTATTATGTTGTTTTTGGATGGAATGTCCTATAAATATCAATTAAGTCCATCTTGTTTAATGTATCATTTAAAGCTTGTGTTTCCTTTTTTGTTTTCATTTTGGATGATCTGTCCATTGGTGAAAGTGGGGTGTTAAAGTCTCCTACTCTGATTGTGTTACTGTCAGTTTCCCCTTTTATGGCTGTTAGCATTTGCCTTAAGTATTGATTTACTTCTATGTTGGGTGCATAAATATTTACAGTTGTTATATCTTCCTCTTGGATTAATCCCTTGATCATTATGTAGTGTCCTTCTTTGTCTCTTGTAGTAGTCTTTAAAGTCTATTTTGTCTGATATGAGAGTTGCTACTCCAGATTTCTTTTGATTTCCATTTTCATGGACTGTCTTTTTCCGTCCCCTCACTTTCAGTCTGTAAGTGTCCCTAGGTCTGAAGTTGGTCTCTTGTAGACAGCATATGTATGGGTCTTGTTTTTGTATCCCTTGAGCCAGTCTTTGTGTTTTGTTGGAGCATTTAATCCATTTACATTTAGGTAGTTATCAATATGTATGTTCCTATTACCATTTCTTAATTGTTTTGGGTTTGTTATTGTAGGTCTTTTCCTTTTCTTGTGTTTCCTGCTTAGAGAAGTTCCTTTAGCATTTGTTGTACGGATGGTTTGGTGGTGCTGACTTCTCTTAGCTTTTGCTTGTCTGTAAAGCTTTTAATTTCTCCATCGAATCTGAATGAGATCCTTGCTGTCTAGGGTAATCTTGGTTTTATATTTTCCCTTTCATCGCTTTAAGTATGTCCTGCCACTCCATTCTGGATTGTGGAGTTTCTGCTGAACGATCAACTGTTAACCTTATGGGCATTCCCTTGTATGCTCTTTGTTTTCCCTTTCTGCTTTTAATATTTTTTCTTTGTATTTAATTTTTGATAGTTTGATTAATATGTGTTTTGGCATGTTTCTCCTTGGATTTATCCTTCGTGGGACTCTCTGTGCTTCCTGGACTTGATTGACTATTTCCTTTCCCATTTTAGGGACGTTTTCAACTCTAATCTCTTCAAATATTTTTTCAGTCCCTTTCTTTTTCTCTTCTTCTTTTGGGACCCCTATAATTCGATTGTTGGTGCATTTAATGTTGTCCCAGAGGTCTCTTAGACTGTCCTCAATTCTTTTCATTCTTTTTTCTTTATTCTGCTCTGAGGTAGTTATTTCTACTATTTTATCTTCCATGTCACTTATCCATTCTTCTGCCTCAGTTATTCTGCTGTTGATTCCCTCTAGAGAATTTTTAATTTCATTTATTGTGTTGTTCATCATTGTTTGTTTGCTCTTTAGTTCTTCTAGGTCCTTGTTAAATGTTTCTTGTATTTTCTCCATTCTGTTTTCAAGATTTTTGATCATCTTTACTATCATTACTGTGATGTCTTTTTTAGGTAGACTGCCTATTTTGTCTTCATTTGTTTGGTCTGGTGAGTTTTTACCTTGCTCCTTCATCTGCTGTGTTTCTCTGTCTTCTCATTTTGCTTAACTTACTGTGTTTGGGGTCTCCTTTTCATAGGCTACAGGTTCGTAGTTCTCGTTGATTTTGGTGTCTGCCCCCAGTGACTAAGGTTTGTTCAGTGGGTTGTGTAGGCTTCCTTGTGGAGGGGACTGGTGCCTGTGTTCTGGTGGATGAGGCTGGATCTTGTCTTTTTGGTAGACAGGGCTGCGTTCGGTGGTGTGTTTTGGGGTGTCTGTGATCTTGTTCTGATTTTAGGCAGCCTCTCTGCTAATGGGTGAGGTTGTGTTCCTGTCTTGCTAGTTGTTTGGCATAGGGTGTCCAGCATTGTAGCTTTCTGGTCATTGAGTGGAACTGGGTCTTAGTGTTGAGATGGACATCTCTGGGAGAGCTTTCACTGTTTGATATTTCATGGAGCTGGGAGCTCTCTGGTGGCCCAATGTCCTGAACTCAGCTCTCCCACCTCAGAGGCACAGGCCTGACACCTGCCCAGAGCACCAAGACCCTGTCAGCCACATGGCTTTGGGAAGTCTGAGGTCTTCTGCCAGTGTTCAGTAGGTGTGTTGTAGGAGTTGTTCCACATGTAGATGTATTTCTGCTGTGTTTGTGGGGAGGAAGGTGATCTCCACATCTTACTCCTCTGCCATCTTGAAGGTCTCCCCCAATCAGTACATTTTGGAAAGATCTTTCAGACATGCTGATCACTTGATAAGTTTGAAAGATCTCAGTTCTTGTAAAAGGCCCTTCAATTTTAAAAGTGGAAGGCAAATTGCGGAAGCTAAGAACAACCTGGTAAATTGAAATAATACCAAAACACATTCATCCAACAGAGGGAGCAATTATGGGGTCCCAAGGAAATTGTAGCAATAAGGATTTGATTTAGGGTGAGTATATGGAAGGTATAGAAGAACTAGATATCATTTTTAGGATTCCAGGAGAGTAAAGTTAGACTGTGCAAGAAGGCAAATTACCTGTGTAAGTACATAGGTAAAATAGGAGAGGGCCAAAGATCAAGTCACTAGCAGGGAGTTGAGTCCCTGAGGTCCTTGAATATCTGGCTGCACCTTGGTAGTGTCTCTTCCTCAACCTGACTCTGGCTCACAGTTTAGCCCTGCATGGCTAGCCCATCTGCTTTTCTACAGTGTCTTGATACATACTTTTCCAAGCACTCTAGGGGCACTGACAGTTTCAGTTTGCACAACCTGGTTGAGATCCCTTTCAGTCCATGTATCTGAGCTTGAAAATTAACAAGATGAAGAATAGAGTTGAGATATTTCAAAGTTGCATGTCAAATATGGGATTGGAAGTTTGAAAGTAGGGTTTACTTATATGTGCATAAAATTCTCCTTCATTTACGTGCAATGTCAATTTTGCCATGAGCTGTTTGTGGAGAGAGGGTGAGTTGATGTAATTTAGAGTCAGAGTTGAGGGTAAACCAGGTCCAGAAAAGAGTCATTCTTCATTTAGAAAAGATAGGATATATGTTCCTTTAAGAGCTTTTGGGTCAAAATTTCATGACTAAAACCATGGAGTAAAGAATTCATACCATATCTGGTACCAGTTAGTTCCTGCCTTTGATAAGCCTAATCATTTTAATAGGTGATTATATAGAATACATTAAGAGAGTTGAGAAATGGATAGTGTATAAATGCTGAACTATGACCAAAAATGGTTTCATGTTTGATTAAGTTAGGCCTTGGGGAGGGCAGTCACTTCATTTGTCATTAGTTCAGGAAAGCTCAGTGTTAGCCTGATAGGTGAAATGGCTGCCTGGCTAGGAAAAGGCAATAAAAAGTACAAATTTTGAAAGTATTTTGGATCAACTGATGCTCCTGAGAAGTAAATGGTATTTATCCTTTTCTGAGGCTCCCTCCCCAGTGTGGGTGCTATTCTAAATGGAGTACTTTACAGATTCCAGACATATGCCACATTCATTTTATCCAGATGATGAATGACTTATTGATAGTCCAGGCTTTGTACTATTTGTGACTCCAGTTCTTTTAATAGCTCTGATGTCATGGAGATGACTGTTACTGGGATAGATATTATTAATGGTCACTGTTCAGTCTTTTATTGGCAATGAAGCCAAAGGGCAATTGTAGGGGCATGAGGTCAGCTTGAATAACAGATTCCTTGAAGTCATCTATGTATTCCCATTTTAGGATCTTGTGATAAAACAGAAGCCAGTTTGAACACTACCACATTTTGGATGAATTTCCATTTGAGGAGCTCCAGAAAACTCCCACAAGTCAGATACAGAGGAGTTTTCAGAAGATTGCCAAAGATTGTGCAGTGTTGCTGGCAGGGGGAGAAACAACAAGCAGATGTTTTAGCAGAGAGGAGCCCATTCTGGGAAACTATTCCTGGGCATTCAATGAAAAAAACTGGGAGGGAAGCTAGTTCAGAACAAAGATGAGTGATCCTGACTTTGGCGTACACCTGCCTAAAAATAGACTTAGAAATGTTTTACTTCCCAGCCCCTAAAGTAACTTCAGGCAGATCTAGTCATTAATTAGTCTACTGAACTTTGTATGAAAACTGTCTGGCACTGTAGCTAATCTTGTCACAACTTGCTGTTATTGTGGTAATGGTGGGTTTGATTTACTTCTATTTTTTTAAACACACTTCTGTCTCTACTTATCACATTTTTTGAAAACCCCAATCGTTAGAAATTCATAGCTGCTTTCATCATAGACTGGTTGCATGACCTTTGGTAAGTCCTTCCTCTCTCTAGCCTCACTCTCCTGATACAGAAGAGAAAGAAAATAAACTAGATGGTGTGTTAGCTTTATTCCAATTCTAGAGTTAATGATTTATTTGGACCCAAGCTATAAACTCATGAGCCAGAGAGACCAATATTTATAAATTCTCTCTCCATCTCTGAGCACTGATGAAAATGGGAGGAATGTAGAACTCCTCACTTACTGGCAGAATAATCACTATAACAATAAGCCAGTGCTCTGAGGGCATAATTTTCATGTATATCACTGTTTGGAGACATATTTGCTCAGTAAATATTAATTATAAGTTATATACCAGGCACTGTGCTGGGTGCTGAAAATACCACAGTAAGCAAATCATACATGGTCATTGCCCTCAGGGAGTTTAAAGACTAGTTGAAAAACCACAAATAATAAATACTGTAATTATATAATTACAACAGAGATTAATTGGTAAGAAGGAGAATTAAGAAGGGTGAACCTAGCCTACTGGAAAATGGGGGTTAGAGTGAGGTCATGGAAGGCTTTCTTGAAAAAGATATATTCTTAAGCATTATAGGACTCAGTAAGAAAGAAGTCCACACTGGAGGTCTGATTACTGAACCAGTGGTTTTTGCTCTGTTCCATGGCTTTAACTCCAGGCAACAAATTCCAAACCTTCATTGTTTGTCCAAATGGGTTTGGGATAGAACAAGTAAATGGCTCATAGAAAACCATATCTGTAATTAGAAACAAAATTCAGAAAGGTCACATGATAACATAATATTCAAGGGACATTCTACATGCAAGGGTTAATGTGAATGCATAGTAAATTTTCATTTTTCTCAAGGAGAATTTGTAAGATACATTAAAATTTTGTGGATACATGTGGACTGAGCCCGAGTCCATATAATGTAGTTATTTAAAGTGTGGACTATTGAGTGAGATTACCTGGGTTCAAACCTTGACTTCTCAAACTTTCTAGCTATGTAACCTTTGGTAAGTTATTTAACCTTTCTGGAAAACATGGAAATTAATGAGATAATCCATGGGAAGGGTTTAGCACAGTACCTGGCACCAAGTGAAAGCCAATAAATGTTAACTATTATTGCTGATAGTATTTAACAGAGACAATCATCATTATCTCCTCCTCCATCTTTCTCGAAATAATACACAAGAAATGTACCAAATAACCATTCCCCGTTATACTTCCTACCATGAATAATGGATATCAACTTGACCAAGAAAGAAGAGGAATGGGAGTTGCTAGGGCTTTTAGGAAAATGTCAGTGGAATAGGACAATTCCTGATGTAGTTGTGTGTGGAAAGAGGCTGAAGGCAATTCAGAGGCAAGTTTTAACTGTCATTGAAATCTAACTTTAAAGGCACTGAGTTTGCTTACTATTTAAAATAATGTTGTTTTGGTGGAGGTAGTAATATGTGTGTGTGTGTGCACATGCGCGTGAGAGAGAGGAAGGGAGGGGGGATGGAGGGAGAGAGAGGCAGTCTCTAATTGATCTTTCTAAAAAGTTTTGGATTGTCATTTATTGGAGTTGCTTAAAGTAGGCTTCACTTATTATGGCAAAGGTTCTAATATCCTTCCTTGAAATCGTGGCTATAATTCAACTGTCCTAGTACAAGCGTTACACATATAACATTTTCAGTATATAATCACTTATGAGGAAAATAATGATCTATTGAGTCACATTATATGGCTTAATGTTGACAATTAATATCCAAGAAAATATTTTCCAGTTTTCTTTGTATGGTTCTTGCTACGTATTCTATGGATCTCTGTTAGGTATGTTATGGGGTAAAAAGGCAGAACTTAATTGTATTTTTTTCCCTCAAAGCAGGTATGGATGCATTTCCTTGCAATTTGTAGGCTCATAATCATCTCTGTATCTTTGGCTTCATTACCACAATGCTTCTCTTCAGTGCTGAGTGAACATGGTTCTGTATTCCACTCTGAAACTCAGAGAGATCTTTCTTTTGGTACTAGAGCCCCAGTCCTTCATATTTATGTCTCTCCTTTGCCAACACATGCCCTTTGCTAAAGCCATGGCCTTTCCACACGGATCTTGGTCATCTCACTGTCACTCATACCTTTGTTCACGTGCCTTACATGCATGGAATAATTTCCCAAATCCCTTTAACCTAGAAAATTCTATCCCATCAATTAAGTCCCTCTCCTTCTCAAAGTCCTTATCAACTATTCTTAGGCCACACTGGGCTTTTGTACTATAATATAAAATCCTAATAGAATATAAGGCTCCATAACACCCACATTTTTTGGAGAGCCCCTCACTCTCCAGACCTAGCACATAACTGCTCTCCAGGCAGATGCTCAACAAATACATAATGAGTTGAATCCTGTCCTCTGAAGTAGAGCAACATGAGAAGACTCAATGGGAGATAAGAGGAAACAGTATACACAGAGCATTTGTATCCTAATCTCTTCACAATTATGTCTATTCAGAGAAAGGAAGAGGAGCACATTTCAAATCCTTACTAGTCATATAAAGAGAGAGCCGTCACTTTCTTCTGGTTAAGGGCAAGTGTGGGCCCTCATACAGCTGGATTTGAGACTCTAAGGTTATGCGGTTGGTACTAACAATATTTGGAACATCTGAGTCTTTCCCTTTTGTCATCATATTTCATGATTTCGCCTTAGTTTGTATACTGACGAATCAGAAGGCCAGAAGAATTGATTTGACATTGTTTTCCAGTAAACTTATTTTTTGTAAAGTTAAGAGCAACCGTTTGGAGTGTAAGTTTTCCTACAGATTCTGCATTTCAGGACCTAAAGTCTTGGTTAGGAGAGCAAACAACATGACTGTTTAAACTGTGTTTGTTTTGAAACCGCTAGAAATGGCTCTAATGTGTCAATACAGGATCTAGTTTAAATTCCTTCTGTTAGATTAGAGGCACTTGAAAACAAAACACATGCAGCTGTGGGATATTGAAATATTTCATGTGCATATATTTACAGCCTATTTTCTGGAGAATTTTACACGTTAGCAAATCTAGCCAATTCCTTTTCAATTTCTAAGACTTAACTTTACCTTTCCTTGTTGTTGTTCTATTTAGGTTTTAAGACCCAATTTGTATTTTAGTTTAAGGAATAAAAACATTGAGTAACTTCAAAGCGTTTGCCGATGCCTTGAGTAGCAGTGGATAAATGGAAAGTTAAATGACTGGCTTAGGGCCCAGGAGAAAGTCACCAGTGGGACTGAGACAAGACTCCTGTCCTTTTTTTCCCAGTTGTCTCTCAGATACACTCTACCAATGAATCTGCAATGGAGCAGTCCCTCAGTCTTTGAAAGTAGCCAAGTAACTCATCAAATAAAGGGAATGATCATCTTGACTTAAAATAAATGTCCATCTCTTTCACATTTTTCGCCAAAATGTATTTTGAATGTGTAGATCAAGGATATGTTTTTTACAATTTAAATCTGACTGGCACCACTGCTGTTAAATGAAAATGTGGGTATAGAAATAAATTTTTTTAAATTGGAAATCAAAAAAGCTTGTTAGCATTTGTGCCTATTTCCTAGGAAGTTCATAGTGCTTTAAAATTAACATTGATTCAATGATGAACTGATTGAAGAGAGACCACTTATAAAATTAGGGACAGAGAGCAGGGGCAGTCACGGCAATTTCTCTGCCAGCCTAGGAAAGCTCACTAATGAAACCAGAGGGCTGGAGAATTCATGAAGGGCAGTATCACAAATGATTTCTCCCATTACAATGAAATTGGTAGGTCAATGGACATTATAATATGGTATTTATGACTGTATCTGGTTATACTATTGTGGAAGCTAGATCATTTTACTATGGGAATAGTTTAGCACTTATAATGTGTTCTTTAATCAGATGCCCATGTGCAGTGCCATTTCATATGAATTGTAAATGTTAAACAGTAGACTAAATTAGATTACTTTCAAATTAAAAATTGTAGATTATCAAACATGAGTTCCATTAGCTAATTGGTAGTATAACGCGCTTGTTTCCTTTGAGCCCGAGTGTGCCAGACTGTGATGTAGAAATGTTTGGGCTTAAACCAGCATTGAGCATACTCAATTGTAGAGCCTGAGTGATTACAAGGGTTGGGATACCGGGACACAATCTAGAGCCTGCAACAAATCGTTTAAAGTGTCATTTTTTTAAAGCTCACACAATGTTTGATTTTTTTTCCTTCCCACAATTTATGTGTTTATTCCAAACCTAACCAAATCTCTGAAAAGATCAACAGTGTCACATTTTGGGTATCTTGTAACAGATGCCACAGTCTGGGCAGGGAGTATCACAACAATCTTTTCTGTCTGGAATAGCAGGGGAACGTAACAGACAACTTTCCCAGAGGTTTCTTTTTTCATTGATCTTAGGGCAGCCCTGGGATGAAGGCAAGGACTATTATCCACAATTTGTAGGTTAGGATACTGAGGTGCCAAGAGGTTGTGAGTAAATGACAAAGTCAAAATGTGAACCTAGATGTTCTGCCCCTAAATTCAGTTCAGTTTCTATGATGCATGAATAACATGGGTCACAGAATTGTAGTTAAGATTCTCAACTCAAAGTTACATTATTACCTCAGTTTAGTCTTTTTTAGGTTTCTGTTCTCAAATGTCTGAAACATTCTTGGCTTAAAAAATAGTGTCTGTCACCCTTAGTACCCCCAGCTAGTAAGAATTTTACAAAGACAAACCACTAGATTAGATTTTACTGGCATTACTTTGCACTAAACCCAGAGCAGATAGACCTTGATTTAAGTAAATGCAACATAACTAAACCCACACTTACAACCTAGCTAATATAGCAAAGAGTTGCTTTAAATAGGAGATTCCACTTGCATATTTTATACCAAATTATCCATCTCTAGAGGCTTGAGGGAAACACACCTGTTATGTAAGGCAAAGTTCATCAATACCACCCAACAGTCATGCAAAAGCGATAAATGAGATTGTTCTTCAAACTAAGTCTTAACTCTTGCTTGTGTGATTTTCTACATATCTACAGTGATGTAGCACTGTTCCCTAATATTCGCCTACATTTGGCATATACATGATGACAATTGACTGTGGATTTTTACAGCAAAATAGCATCAAACAGATTTACTTGTGTATCTTCATATTGGAGTGTACATGAAAATGTGTAGCTTAGAAGGAATGTGATGTGAGGTGCCAGGTAACAAAGGGCTGCTTTCTAGTGCTTTTCATCTAACTTATTTTCTGTTCAGGATAACTTTTATTTAAATGGCCTCCAAATAAAGCCCTAAATATTATGTGACAAAAATGGAAAGACACTCTTGTGAAGTGGTTGGCTTTTAGAATGATCTTGAAGGATATGGAGTCATTTTAATAGTGATAGGGAGTTGGACCTCGTCCCAGAAAATGCCCAGATGATCATTTTTTGGGAAGATGGAGTAAGCCTTTACCTATTTATTCTACAGATATTTACTGAGCATGCAGTATCTGCCTGGTTCTGTTCTAGGTGCTGGGTATATAACCGTTTTAAAAAGTGGGGAAAAAAAATCTCTGCCCTCATAGAGCTTATAATTCAGTGGGGATGACAGGCCATTATCAAGATAAATGAGTAAAATATGTGATACAGAATATCAAAAAGAAACACTCAAGGAAGTGGGATATAAAGTATATGGGTGAAATTTTAGATAAAGAGTACAGGAAAAGCCTCACTGAGAATGCCTCCTTTAAAGGATATGAAGGAGTAAGACATGAGGATACCTGGGGGAAGAATATTCCAAGCAGGCGGAACAGCAAGTGCAAAGGAGCTGAGGTGGGAGCATACCTGGGGTATTTGCAGAATAGTAACAAGGCCAGTGTGTTCAGAGGCACAGAATGAATATAGACAAGTGGAAGAGAAGAACAGATAAGAGAGGTAACAGAGGTCCTGGGGGAACGATGGAGGTCTAGATTGGAGAGGGCCTTGTAGGTCCTGGTAAAGACTTCTATCCAAGAGAGAGAATGGAAGACAGAGTGTGAAGATCTAACTTACATTTTAATGAGAACCTTCTAATTACAATGATTGCAACAGACTGAAGAATGCAGGGACAGAAATAGATCAGTTCAGAGGCTTTGAAATAATCCTGGTGAGAAATGATTGGTAATTCCAGGTGATAATAGGGTAGAGTTCTCAGGATTTTCTGATGGATCTGATGTGGGATATGAGAGAATTAAAGGAATCAAGATTTTTGAAGAGCTGCATAACTAGAGGGATGGTTTTCAGTGTTATTGAGATGGGGAAAACTGAAGGAGGCTGGTTGGAGAGGGTGGCAAACATCAGAGCTCAGTTTTGAGCATGTGTGGCTTGAGATGCCTATTAAACAGCTAAGGGAAATGTTGTATAGGCTGTCGATGAATGAGTCAGAATTTGAGAGAGACATTATGCTGGTTATATAAAATTGGAAATCATCAGCAAATAAATTGTATTTAAAATTATGAGGTTGGGTGAGTTTACCTGAGGAATTATTATACATAGAAAAAAAGGAACAGGTCTGGTGACATGAGAAAACAGGTTACATAATAGTATGTGTAGAATAGTCTCTTTTCTTGGGAAAGAGAATG
Source organism: Neophocaena asiaeorientalis asiaeorientalis (assembly GCF_003031525.2). Taxonomy (NCBI): domain Eukaryota; kingdom Metazoa; phylum Chordata; class Mammalia; order Artiodactyla; family Phocoenidae; genus Neophocaena; species Neophocaena asiaeorientalis. The sequence goes on from NW_020185318.1 coordinate 190,912, forward strand.
TTTTTAGAAAGAAGAATAGAAGGACATATACCAAAGTCATCTCTTGGAATACTGGTGATTCTCATTTTATCCTTTTATGTTTTCCCATATTTCCCACATTTTCTTTGATGAAAATGGATTGCTTTTATAACTAGAACAAAGAATGGAAAAATAAACACAAGAGGACTTTTATCTAGCATCCTTTTCCAGTGTCTAAAGTAAAACATTTTATTTGTGTCAACACACACACGCACACTCACATACACATACACCCACAGAGAAAACAGGCTGAAAAGAGGTTATTTGAATCAAAGTATATATGACATAATTGGGGCTTGCCATCAGATGCTTCTGTCCTTACCCAGAGTTCAGTTAGTCCAACTTGATAAAAATGTGCCTGGACAGTAAAGAATATGAAGACCTGGGGACAGCTCAGCCCAACAGGACTACATCCAACCAGAATAGACTGGGACTCTTGGGGCTGAGTCAAAATCACATCCTTTGGGAAAAGAGAATTAACTGAACCCTTGTTCTACTCTCTTGTGACATTCTCTTCCCTGAAGGCCTTTTGCCTTCTTCCTCTAGCAGTTCCCGTTCAGGGAACAGGGTATCTGCTAGTTCAGCAAACCACTCTGAAATGTTCATAACTTATTCTTGGCCAATTTTTCACACATGGGAAAGTGTATCATCTTGAATTTTAAAGTTCAGATACTTCCTGTTTTTCTTTTTTTTTTTTTTGGACACAAACTCTAACAGTTCCCTTTATGTTCTCTTCCTCTTCCCATTTGATTATAATAAGGATCTCCCCTACCTTTCCTGGTGGTGACTCAGACATAGCTAAAGGGGGCTTTTTTCACACTTCTTTTGGAAAAGGGAAAAAATTCAGTGTTTGCCCTGAGGTCAAACAGAGAATATTTTAGCTAAGATGCAGGATGGTTGATGCAGTTATGAGTGACTGAAAAAGGAATTGTAATGGAAAAGACATTTGCATTTTTCAGCTGTAGCATTTGCTACTGTGAGTGTTAACACTTTGTGAAAAGTGTGTACGTGCATGGTAAGATTTTGAAGTAGAAAGTTGGAAAATTGGTACAGAAATTTATTTTTGCATATGCCTTTCTATTAAGTAGTAAGTGTAATCCTCTCCCTGATGATTTGATGATCTACTTTACTTCTTCCTCTCCTTCCTAGGAGTGCCCTGACCAACTCTAAAATGTTCATGGAACAAAAGAGATATGTTACTGCCTCTTCTAGATTCCAAAAGTTAGACCAGGATCCCTCCAATATTGTATTAATTTTGGTGATTTTCATCAAAGTTAGAATAACAGAGAATGTGATTTACATTCACTGCCAGTCTCTTGCTCTGACATACATAGTGCACACCCATGCATGCATGCGTGCACGCACACACACACACACACACACACACACACTTCTACCTGTACATTCAATTATTAACTACAGAGATTGAGTCCCAAGAGGACCCACGCATTGTTGAACTTAGATCAACAATGTAATCAAAGGCATTAAGTTATAAACTTTTTGCCTAAAACCAGACTTAGGATCTTATAGAATGAGCACAGGTCTTGGGGTTTTAAGACCTAAGTGTAAACTCTGCATCCACCATGTACTAGCTGAGCAACCATTGGCAAACCACTTAAGCATTTATTTAATGCTAAAGCAGCATAACACTTGTTCTGATGGTAACCAGTATGATGGGCATTAAAGTCAGATGGACCTCAATTCAAATCTACTACTTGGACAACTTGAGCTAAATGGCTTATTGTTTTAGACTCTGTATCCTTGCTGATGGTAATATCCTGCTTTTTCAGGGATTTTTGTGAGAATTAAATAAGTCAGTATTGACAATGTGTCTCAGACCAGTTTGGGACATATGATATATTAAAATGTTTTATCTGTTGTTACTATTGCTTGTTGCTCTGCTTCTTTGTAGTATAAGTATTCTCCTACCTGTGACAACGAGTAGGCTTTCACCAAGTCAAGCCAAGCCTGTATCAGGAGAAAAAAGGTTAGATTTGAGCTTCCCTGGTGGCGCAGTGGTTGAGAGTCCGCCTACCGATGCGAGGGACATGGGTTCGTGCCCTGGTCTGGGAGGATCCCACATGCCGCGGAGCAGTTGGGCCCGTGAGCCATGGCCACTGAGCCTC
>NW_020185318.1:193262-205288 GCF_003031525.2 Neophocaena asiaeorientalis asiaeorientalis
AGGGCCCCGTACAACAAAAAAAAAAAAAAAAAAAAAAAGGTTAGATTTATGAGTCACGCTATCAGTTAAACAATATTTGTTACTTAAGTGAATGAACAGGAAGAAAAATTTGAGAGGGAACTAGAAGAATCTCTTTTAATTGTAGAGCAATTAAAAGACCTTTGTGAGATTAGTAAGAGACTAAAAAGGTTACATTTTGCCATTGGGAGAATGGGAATGAAGCCATAGCTAAAATTTTTCTTGGGACAAAAAACAAGACATTATACATCACAAAGATAAAGGTAACTTGGCTCCGTTTCTGTAAGGAGCCTGAATGTCCCACACTCATTTCCTCATTTTGTCTTCATTTTATGTACTATGACCAGGTTGGATAGCATAATGGTTGACAGCTTGGACTTTAGAGCCAGATGGCCTGGGTTCAAAGTCTAACTTTGCTACCTACTAGCTACATGACCTTACGAAAGCCACTTGACTTCTCTTCTTCATTTGTAACATGGAGATGATAATAATACTGTCTGCCACATAGAGTTGTGATGATTAAATTAATTAACTACAGTAAAGTGCTTTGAACAGTGTCTATCACACAGTACGTCCTATGGAAACGTTTATTAATTAAAATTAGTGAAGGTATTTTGAAAAGAGTTGATTTGTAGGCTCCACCTAATGTCAAAGGAGATAGGATTCCATTCGTCATGCCACACCATCAGCTTAGCAGATATCTTACCTTTAAAGTCAACTACCAATTTGTAGAGAACTTATATATTTAGTGGATTGCCATTTGTGTCTGTGTGTGCATGCGCGTGTGCATGTGTATGTGTATCATCCCCCCGCCTTTTCTCATTGTAAATATCCATAGAAGAATAAATAAGGTCTTTGAGCACACTGGGAAAACCAAAACGGCATCAGAAGACCTTTGAGTCTTTTAAACTGGACTGGAGTTTGAAAGAAAAATCAATTTAAGCTTTTGCTTGAGGAACTATTAATACGGTAATATTTCTAAGATATTCCACTTTGTGCTTTTCTTGGTACAAATTCGCATGTAAATAAAGGCCACTGTCTCCTACTCCCCTAGTAGGGACACTGTGAACACATAAGAAATACACACACTGACCCTGCATATATTTTTATGACTTGTATTTTAGATTTTTCTCTGGTCTATGTGGGATAACCACATGACCCTCACATGAAAAATATCTTTGGAATGACCACTTCTTTGCATTAGTGAGAACAAGACACTACTTTGTTTTGTGGATTATTGCAGCTGAAGTCAAAGTAAAGTGTTTGCAAGGTCTTGAGTAGAACTGAAAATTAAAAGTACTTGCATCAGTGGTATTGATCTTAGAGACCTCCATTCCCCCATACTTTGCTAAAAAATATTTGTCCTCTGTTTCTGAATAAGTGGCAGGGATACCCCCTGAAAAATGCTGCCCATTCATGGCATATCATCTTGATGAATTATTTCAAAGCTCTGTCAAACTCTTTCCAAATGTCTAGTAACCTACTGAAGCTATTCAGGTCCTGATTTTCAGCCAGGGCTTGTTATCTTTTCTTTACTTTTTTTAAAATCGATCTTTATTGGAGTATAATTGCTTTACAATGGTGTGTTAGTTTCTGTTTTATAACAAAGTGAATCAGTTATACATATACATATATCCCCATATCTCCTCCCTCTTGCATCTCCCTCCCTCCCACCGTCCCTATCCCACCCCTCTAGGTCATCGCAAAGCACCAAGCTGATCTCCTTGTGCTATACTGCTGCTTCCCACCAGCCACCTATTTTACATTAGGTAGTGTATATACATCGCTGCTACTTTCACTTCGCCTCAGCTTCATCCTCCTACCCCATGTCTTCAAGTCCATTTCCTATGTCTACCTCTCTATTCCTACCCTGCAACTAGGTTCATTAGTACCAGTTTTTTTTTTTTAGATTCCATATATATGTGGTAGCATATGGTATTCGTTTTTCTCTTTCTGACTTACTTCACTCTGTATGACAGACTCTAGGTCCACCACCTCACTACAAATAACTCAATTTCATTTCTTTTTATGGCTGAGTAATATTTCATTGTATATATGTGCCACATCTTCTTTATCCATTCATCTGTCAATGGACACTTGGGTTGCTTCCATATCCTGGCTATTGTAAATAGAGCTGCAATGAACATTGTGGTACATGACTCTTTTGGAGTTACGGTTTTCTCAGAGTATATGCCAGTAGCGGGATTGCTGGGTCATATGGTAGTTCTATTTTTCGTTTTTTAAGGAACCACCATACTGTTCTCCGTAGTGGCTGTATCAATTTACATTCCCACCAACAGTGCAAGAGGGTTCCCTTTTCTCCACACCCTCTCCAGCATTTATTGTTTCTAGATTTTATGATAATGGCTATTCTGACTGGTGTGAGGTGATACCTCATTGTAGTTTTGATTTGCATTTCTCTAATAATTAGTGATGTTGAGCATCTTTTCATGTGTCTATTGGCCATCTGTATGTCTTCCTTGGTGAATTATCTATTTAGGTCTTCTGCCCAGTTTTTAACTGGATTGTTTTTTTCACATTGAGCTCCATGAGCTGTTTGTATATTTTGGAGATTAATCCTTTGTCCATTGATTCATTTGCAAATATTTTCTCCCATTCTGAGGGTTGTCTTTTTGTCTTGTTTATAGTTTCCTTTACTGTGCAAAAGCTTTTAAGTTTCATTAGGTCCCAATTTTTATTTTTGGTTTTATTTACATTACTCTAGGAGGTGGGTCAAAAAAGATCTTGCTGTGGTTTATTTTAAAGTGTGTTTTTCCTGTGTTTTCCTCTAAGAGTTTTATAGTGTCTGGTCTTACATTTAAGTCTTTAATCCATTTGGAGTTTATTTTTGTGTATGGTGTTAGGGAGTGTTCTAATTTCATTCTTTAACATGTAGCTGTCCAGTTTTTCCAGCACCACTTATTGAAGAGGCTGTTTTTTCTCCATTGTATGTTCTTGCCTCCTTTGTCGTAAATTAGGTGCCCATATGTGCGTGGGTTGACTCTGGGCATTCTATCTTGTACCTTTGATCTATATTTCTGTTTTTGTGCCAGTACCATACTGTCTTGATTACTGTAGCTTTATGGTATACTTTGAAGTCAGGGAGCCTGATTCTTCCAATTCCGTTTTTATTTCTCAAGATTACTTTGGTTATTTGGGGTCATTTGCACTTCCATACGAATTGTAAAATTTTTGTTCTAATTCTGTGACGATGCCATTGGTAGTTTGATAGGGATTGAATTGAATCTGTAGATTGATTTGAGTAGTATAGTCATTTTCACAATTTTGATTCTTCCAATCCAAGAACATGGTATATTTCTCCATCTGTTTATGTTATCTTTTATTTCTTTCATCAGTGTTTTATAGTTTTCTGGGTACAAGTCTTTCTCCTCCTTAGGCAGGTTTATTCCTAGGTATTTTATTCTTTTTGTTGCAGTGGTAAATGGGAGTGTTTCCTTAATTTCTCTTTCTGATTTTTCGTTGTTAGTGTATAGGAATGCTAGAGATTTCTGTGCATTAATTTGGATCCTGCAGCCTTACCAAATTCTTTGATTATTTCTAGTAGTTTTCTGGTGGCATCTTTAGGATTTTCTATGTATAGTATCATGTCATTGGCAAACATGACAGTTTTACTTGTTCTTTTCCAATTTGTATTCCTTTTATTTATTTTTCTTCTCTGATTGCTGTGGCTAGGACTTCCAAAAAACTATATACAATAAGAGTGGCAAGAGTGGACATCCTTGTCTTGTTCCTGATCTTAGTGGAAATACTTTCAGTTTTTCACCATCGAGTATGATGCTTGCTGTGGGTTTGTCATATATGGCTTTTATTATGTTGAGGTAGGTTCCCTCTATGCCCATTTTCTGGAGAATTTTGATCATAAATGGGTGTTGAATTTTGCTGAGAGCTTTTTCTGCATCTATTGAGATTATCATATGGTTTTTATTCCTTAATTTGTTAATGTGGTTTATCACATTGATTGATTTGTGTATACTGAAGAATCCTTGCATCCCTGGGATAAATCCCACCTGGTCATGGTGTATGATCCTTTCAGTGTGCTGCTGGATTCTGTTTGCTAGTATTTTGTTCAGGATTTTTGCATCTATGTTCATCAGTGATATTAGTTTATAATTTTTGTTTTTGTGATATCTTTTTCTGGTTTTTTGGTATCAGGGTGATGTTGGCTTTGTAGAATGAATTTGGGAGTGTTTCTCCCTCTGCAGTGGTTTGGAAGAGTTTGAGAAGGATGTGTGTTAGCCCTTCTCTAAATGTTTGATAGAATTCACCTGTGAAGCCATCTGGTCCTGAACTTTTGTTTGGTGGAAGATTTTTAATCACATAGTTTTCTTGATAATAGTTGGGGAGGGTATGCAGTGAGAACTGCCCGTCTGCATTGACATGGTTGGAGGGATCTTGGCTCAGCACTTATTGGTCAGTTAACTGGAAACCAAACAAATACAGCAGTAGTAGCTGCTACAAATAAATCAACATTTCACTCAGAGAAAAAGGGGTAAGGAAAGCAGTTGGCTCAATTTGCCCTACTGAGATGGGAAAGCCAGCCTTAGAGGACCCCATCCTAGATATCAGTGATTCTAAGCCCCATTTCAATGCTTAAAGGATTTAAGGAAAGTGTAGAAATCCTATGATATCCCTTAGAATAATTTGTGGTCTTCCTTTCTTTCCTTCCCTCCTTCCTTTTAATTCATATCAGATAGAGAACTAACTGTCCTTTCCAGATTCTGTTTTCATTGATTTTTAGATACCTTTCCCATCATATGATATCATTATCACTATGATTAACATTATTGGACACTTATGTACTAGGCACTGTTCTAAGTGCTTTGCATGTATTGGCTAATTCTCACAATCCTGTGAGGTAGGTATCATTGTTTTTCTCATTGAGGAGCAGAGACACAACATGACTAAGTCCTCTCAGCTAGTAAGTAGTGCGGCCAAGGTTCAAACTTAGGGAATCTGGCTCCAGAGTCCATCATGTTAACCATTGTGATGCCAACCTCAAGTGATATGTATAAAAAGATGACACAAATTAACAATTATTTTCAGGCCAAGGTCCGTTTTCATTTTTGTTTTTTAATATTGGGGTTGATTTTGCACCGAATAACAGTCTCTCAGTTGCTATTTAGTTGACTAAGGTTATGCATTTGCAAGGTGACTGGCTAGTGCTAGGGGTATAGTCTGTTGCCTTGAGACTGATGTGGCAGGATGTCAACTCAATGACCTTGGCAGGTGACCTTTGGACGGAGAATATTAGCTTGCTTAGTGTGCCCTGGTGTGTTTTTTTTCCTCCCTAGGATCCATCTAGAAGTTTCTGTAGTGTGAGATGCATTTTCATTGTTGTTTTTTTGAAAACTAGTACATGTCAGAAAATTAGAACCAGTTGGATTTCTGGGAGCCATCCATCAGGTGCATCATCAGATGCTGATTTTTCACCGACTAGCAGGCTCTTTGTGTTGCCATTTCAAAACATGAGAGGACTCCATAAACTTTTCTGTGGTTGGAGTGTCCCTGGAAGTTGATTCATGTTCTCATTGCGATTTCTTTTACATGGCATCTTGGCATAATGTCTTTGACCAAAAGGGGTATTTCTCTAATGTCTCTGCTTTAATTTAGAAACAACCAATCTGATGGTTTCCAACTTATCTCTAAAACTGAAAATACATGTGCTTAGGAAAATAGGGGGTTTTAATGAAAATGCTGACACATTCTCATTAACACTAAGGTTTTGAACAGCCTGCCATTCAGTAAAGTAGTATTTCTGTGTCCTATAAAATACCAAACATCTGCTTGCAATGAACATATTTATCACCTTTTGGTTTTCTTTTCACCTAAGCTGAGTGCACCTGGGAACAAGTGAAACTTTAGATAACGCAGGCAAAAAGCTTGAAACAAGGTGTTTTTATTTGAAAACCATTTTGTAAGCATATTGGAACCAGAGCTCAAGTTAAAAACACTTCAAAACGACATGGAGGAAAGATACCTTTGAAAGGCAGAGGCTGCCCTCAGTTCTTAGAGCCAACAATGGGGCTGGGAACTAAGGCTGGTTAATAAGAATAAAATAAGTGAGTGTCAAAGAAATACACTATGATTAACTCTAAGAGGCCAACTTCGTATTCCAGGGCTCAAAATAGAGGCCAGGAGTCAGAATCCAAAGCAAATGTCAAAGCCCAGGTAGACACAGTAGTAGGAGTAGAAAAAGGAAAGAAAGAAAACCATGTGTTATTGTTGGAACTAAGTTGACTCCTTGCCTTTGTCTCTTACCCACCTTAATTATTTTCTACATTGCTACCAAAATCCTTCCTGAAGAACATATCAAACAAGACCTCATCCCTACTACATTCAGTGTTTCCCTGTAGTCTATTGAAAAAGGTATGAGTTTCTTTAAGGTTTTTCATTATCTGAACCCACCCTACTTTCAGCCTTCTCAAGTACTATTCCTATCCCTAGACACCCCATATTTATGCTCAGTGGTTCTAAGCTGGGAGTGGTGACATTTGGAAAGCTCTTGGGGTGTTTTGGGTTGTCCCAGTTAGTGAGGACGATATGGGTGTCTAGTGATCTGGAGCAAGGGATGCCAAGCATCTTTGTATTGAGTGAAATAGACCCTCACCATTTCAGAACTGTCCCACCAAAAAGGCCAATAGCACCCTTGTCAAGAAACTGCAAATTTCTACCTAAACTGGACTGCTTTTGGATCTCCAGAAATGACTCATTCTTTCCCAGTAATACATCCATGCTTCTCTTCTTCCTTTTCCTTGCTGTGTTTGACTGTTTGTTCACTTTTACCTGTAATATTCTGAACAATCTTCAGAGTGTAGATTTTCCATTGCAGCTTTTCCAGATCTCTGCTGAGAAGTAAATTCTACCCCTTCCTTCCCAGAGTTGCTGAGCATACTGTGATGTAGTGGAAAAAGTACCAATATGAGAATCAAGAGACCCAAAATTTTGCCCTGGTACTGCCATTAACCAAGTGCATAAAAAGGAGCTTTAGCTTATTCATCAGTAACATGAGGAAATTTAAAAAATGAGAAGATTGAACTTGACATTCCTTAAGGTTTCTTCAGCTGCTAACTTTCTATGGGCTGCTTAGCACATATCTCATTTTATTTTAATAACAGACTAGGACATCTTTAGATTCCTCAACATGGAACCTTGCACATCATGTGCCTCAAATAGCTGTTGACCTTACCAGTCCAGAGGACTTTATACTCCTTGTATTTTGCTGAAGATGGCACTGGCCATTGATGGTATAACTTTGTGGTACTTAATCCAGGAAATATGCATGTGTTGGCTAAGAAAGGGCAAGAGTCAGTTTTCTGAGGTCACTTAATAAGACAGCAAAGAGCCATGTTGGGTAATTATTTTGTTGGGTAATTATTACTATTCTTAAACCTGTATAGAAAAGATCACAGACATTTAAGGAATGCTGAAAGATGTGGTAGATTTCCTTTTTATATTTTTGCAATACATAGAAAAGTCTTCTCTGACAAAATAGCAATAATTATAAAAGATATATCATGTAGGTTTATAATCCTATTGTTTGAAACAGGCTGTTTGTCTTAAAATTAGAACTTTTGTAGGCTTCAAACATATTCAACTGGCACTTGCCTTGATATAATAGTTCCCTTAGAGATTGGCTGGAATCACATCCATGCTATCCAGATGTGGGTTCACAGCTGTGAGTCTGCATTATTATGTGTGGGCATAATGCAAGGTACCTAGTTAGCATAATCTTTCCCATATGCAGGGTTTTTCTTAAGCCTTTCTAAAGGGTTATCACTAAATTTGAGCATGATGCTTCATTTCTGTTTGAATCTCAGAATTGCCTCAGCTGTTAACTTGGTGAAGCCAATCATGTTATCAGCTGGTATTTCTCTCCTGTCGCCACTTTAATTGAAAGATTTGGACACCTGCTTAGTCATTGCTGACCAACGTTTTTCTTTTCTTTTAATAAGTTATATAAATGTATTACCTAATTGTCATGACATCCAGTGTTATTTTCGCCCAAGGCCAATCATCTACCTTGAGGCAAAAAGGTGAGTTAGGCTTTGAGCACCTCTTCTTCCTATCCCAGGTTTAAATAATGACCTTATGAATTCATGGGGCTCCTGTTTTCTCCATTTCTACCTATTGCCAGAACACTTTTTTTTTTTTTTGCGGTACGCGGGCCTCTCACTGCTGTGGCCTCTCCTGTTGCGGAGCACAGGCTCCGGACGTGCAAGCTCAGCGGCCATGGCTCACGGACTCAGCCGCTCCGCGGCATGTGGGATCTTCCCGGACCGGGGCACGAACCCGCGTCCCCTGCATCGGCAGGCAGACTCTCAACCACTGCACCACCAGGGAAACCCCCAGAACAATCTTAGCCCTTTCTCCACATTGTAACCCATGTTTTAGAAAGGAAATGCCAGAGTCAGGATTCAGTCTGGTAAGTTGAATTTCAGTCACTACTGTGGAAGATATGAACTGTGAGTGCTGCCTTTCACAATCATAAGTGTGCAATACAGAAGCCAAATGAGAGTCATTTCTTTGAAGGCAGGAATCTGGTTTGATATGATTCTCTGTACAGGTCCCTACATGTTATACTAAGTGAGTGAAAAAGGAAATGCTAAATAAGAATAACCCAAAAGAATGATAGACCTTGGTCATCCTGTATTTTAGATAGCAACTTAAATCCTCAGGAAGCTTGATGTAATGCTCATCTCCAATCACCACCACCATAGCAACTACAATTTATCAGGTACTCTTTGTCAGGTTCAATTTATAAAATCAGGTAATTATCACAGCAACCCTATTAGACTCTACTTTGATCTCCATTTTGTGGATGGAGAAACTGAGATTTAGAGTAATTAAATACCTTGCCTATGATCGTACAACTAGTAAGTGTCAGAGCCCTGATTCAAAGTCAGAGTCTGACTCTAGAACCTGTCCCTTAACTATTGTGCTGTGCTGCATTCTGTTATAGGGAGGAGTGCATTGAGGAGGCCCACCTATTTTGATCGCCATCCAAGGGAATGTAGACTTCTGAAATGCCCAAATAACTCATTTGAAGATTGTCCTGCACTATAAAATTTTAAGGAAAGTGTTCTACAGAGGCTCATGTATATTTTGAGCTTCTTTTTAAACCTAGGGAGAAAGAATATCCCCATGGTCACTGCTTCTTTCTGCCATGTCTTGAGGTTTTTCCTTGTTGAAAATGCTGCATACTTAAGTAACTCTGAGCTGTAGGATCTCCTAAATTTAACTTTTAAACTTAGGTTGTAATCAGTGTAGATTTACTCCCCCACACTTTCTATTTTACCATCTATATCTTCCCTCCAGCACAGTGTCAGTCCCAGGGATGTTGGGCAGAAGCCCAATAGAGGGTGGCCCCAGTGTTATTTATCAGTGTATAGGCTGCAAAATAAAGTATATGTGATAATTGATTCACTCTTCATCAGCCTTTGAGGACTGATAACTCAATTAGCATGTCAGGTACTGACTATATCTATTTCAAAAAATCCTCCAAGGTGATTTTGTATTAGATAAGGTGTGAGAGGTATTTTGGTTGTTTATATTTTATTAAAATTTCTTATTTCCTTTTGAGTATTCACAGCAGAAGAAGCAGTGTAACTTTAATAGTTGGGTTTCTTTCTTCTTTTTAATCAGCATACTTTAAGGAAGAATGATGATATTTTGAAGCAGGCAGATAAAGAAATAAGAATTTAAAAATCCTAGCTGAAATAATTTTGATTCCCAGTCCCCAGCTGACAAAGAGACTGTGTGTTCAGTTGATTGGCAGAGTTGCACTGCTTAGTAGCAGATATATCTGGATTTGAGGAGGGGTCAAAAAGGTGATGCGGGAAAGTCTGGTCCAGGTCTGGGTAATAATTTTAAGACAGTGGTCTCTCTACAAAGGATTTTGAATGGGTATAATGATAAGAAAAAATTGAGTGCACACGGCTCTGCAAACATATTATGTACAAAATAAAATGCACACACAAAATATTATGGACATTTAATATTTTTTTCTTTTCTCTGTAGATCTCTTTTATAACCACAGAGTAAACATGATCTACTTTGAAAACTAGTGATTTAAGAGTTATATTTTGTGTGACCCTAGGCAAGTCTCTGATATGATCTGGACCTTAGTTTTTTGCATGAGAGAGATAGACTAATTAAAGTGTAATTTCAAGTTTTACTTTATGCTTATTATTTGAAAACATTTTTCCTAGGGTATTCCCATGGACTTCAGTCATTTTCCAGGATGAGATTTTAGCTGCTGCTTTGGTTGTGTTTTGAGCCAGATTATTACTGAAGAATGAGGACCATATTGTTGTTCCAATAAGAATACCTCCAATAACATTTTCACAATCATATTTATATGCCTGATTGTTTTAATATGGCCAAAATACAATTTACTATGTTAAGTATCACAATTTGTTTTCCCTGTGTGCTGTCTTTATTTCTACTCAATCTCTTCCCTCTATTATTTGTTAAACCACTTAGAGATGCTCATTGATACAGTGGTTTGTAACAGTGGAAATTTATTTTGTTCAGACTTAAAGCTCTTATATGAAAGACATTTGAATCACCAAAAACTCAAAAAATAAAGCTATCAATTATTTGGTTAATTGGTTATTGGGTGAAGATAGATCTATCTTGTTAAAGATGATTTGGGCTTTAGCAAACCTGTTTGTAAGATCCGTTTTGGCTGCAATTTTCACATATTTAAAGCATGGAGAAATATAATTCTTACTTTGTCTGTAAAATACAAAATCCTATGTAAATATTACATTTTCTTTTCTAAGGTCATATGAAAACCATACTGTCTGGACTACAGACAAATAAGCAATCTTGTGTGTGTGTTTCAATATTCAAGCCAAGGTAATTCCATTTATGTTATTGAGTAAATTACTAGGTTATTTTATAATAGCCTTTTGAGTTTGTAGAACCAGTCCCTGCCCTTCACATGCCCATTATGAAGGCATTGTAAAAACGCTTGTGTACCATGGGAGGTACAATTTTCCAGACTTTGAGGAGTGGAAGATACATGAGTTCATGGAATCAAGAAAATGACTTAATGTGTGTGTCTCGCCTTCTCATATCCATATAATAAAATTGTTATAATGTATTTCCATTCAGCGATTTTAATTTGCAACCACGTGTTTCCTTGATTGAATCCTTAGGTAATTTTTATGTGTGTATATTAATTGGGCATTGTTTATTTTGCCATCCAGAATTCACTCACTTTTCTTTTTTCTTTTTTTAAACATCTTTATTGGGGTATAATTGCTTTACAACGGTGTGTAATTTCTGCTTTATAACAAAGTGAATCAGTTATACATATACATATGCTCCCATATCTCTTTCTTCTTGCGTATCCCCCCCCCACTCCCTATCCCACCCCTCTAGGTGGTCACAAAGCACCGAGTTGATCTCCCTGTGCTATGCGGCTGCTTCCCACTAGCTATCTACCTTACGTTTGGTAGTGTATATATGTCCATGCCTCTCTCTCACTTTGTCACAGCTCACACTTCCCCCTCCCCATATCCTCAAGTGCGTTCTCTAGTAGGTCTGTGTCTCTATTCCTGTCTTACCACTAGGTTCTTCATGACATTTTTTTTCTTAAATTCCATATATATGTGTTAGCATACGGTATTTGTCCTTCTCTTTCTGACTTACTTCACTCTGTATGACAGACTCTAGGTCTATCCACCTCATTACAAATAGCTCAATTTCGTTTCATTTTATGGCTGAGTAATTCCATTGTATATATGTGCCACATCTTCTTTATCCATACATCCTATGGGCAATTAGGTTGTTTCCATCTCTAGGTTATTGTAAATAGAGCTCCAATGAAAGTTTTGGTACATGACACTTTTTGAATTATAGTTTACTCAGGGTATATGCCCAGTAGTGGGATTGCTGGGTCATATGGTAGCTCTGTTTGTAGTTTTTTAAGGAACATCCATACTGTTCTCCATAGTGGCTGTACCAATTCACATTCCCAC
>NW_020185318.1:205576-206730 GCF_003031525.2 Neophocaena asiaeorientalis asiaeorientalis
TTCTTCTTCTGGAACCCCTATAATTCGAATGTTGGTGTGTTTAATATTGTCCCACAGGTCTCTGAGACTGTCCTCAGTTGTTTTCATTCTTTTTTCTGTATTCTGCTCTCCAGTAGTTATTTCCACTATTTTATCTTCCAGGTCACTTATCCATTGTTCTGCCTCAGTTTTTCTGCTATTGATCCCATTTAGAGTATCTTGCATTTCATTTATTGTGTTGTTCATCGTTGTTTGTTTCATCTTTAGTTCTTCTAGGTCCTTGTTAAATGTTTCTTGCATTTTGTCTATTCTATTTCCAAGTCTCCTTTTTGCAGGCTGCAGGTTCATAGTTCCCTTTGCTTTTGGTGTCTGTCCCCAGTGGATAAAGTTGGTTCAGTGTGTTGTGTAGGCTTCCTGGTAGAGGGGACTAGTGCCTGTGTTCTGGTGGATGAGGCTGGATCTTTTCTCTCTGGTGGGCAGGTCCACATCTGGTGGTGTGTTTCGTGGTGTCTGTGGCCTTATTATTATTTTAGGCTGCCTCTCTGCTAATGGGTGGGGTTGTGTTCCTGTTTTGCTAGTTGTTTGGCATAGGGTGTCCAGCACTGTAGCTTGCTTGTCGTTGAGTGAAGCTGGGTGCTGGCGTTGAGATGGAGATCTCTGGGAGATTTTTGCCATTTGATGTTATGTGCAGCCAGGAGGTCTGTTGTGGATCAGCGTCCTGAAGTTGGCTCTCCCACCTCAGAGGCACAGCAGTGACTCCTGGCTGCAGCACCAAGAGCCTTTCATCCACACACCTCAGAATAAAAGGGAGAAAAAGTAGAGAGAAAGAATTTGTAGAAGTAGGAAGAAAGAAAGAAAAAGGAAGGAAGGAAGAAAGGAGAAAAGAAGGAAAGACAGAAAGGAGGGAGGGAGGGAGGGAGCGAGGGACGGTGCGAGGAAGGAAGGAGGGAGGGAAGGAAGGAGAAAAGAAAAAAGAAAGAAGATAAAGTAAAATAAAGTAAAATATAATAAAGTTATTAAATTAAAAAATAATTATTAAGAAAGAAAAAACGGACTGATAGAACCTTAGGACAAATGGTGGAATCAAAGCTATACAGACAAAATCTCACGCAGAACCATACACATACACACTCACAAATAGAGGAAAAGGGGAAAAAAATTTTAAATCTTGCTCT
>NW_020185318.1:206758-215310 GCF_003031525.2 Neophocaena asiaeorientalis asiaeorientalis
ACAGACAAAATCACACACAGAAGCATACACATACATACTCACAAAAAGAGAAAAAGGGAAAAAAAAAAATATATCTTTGCTCCCCAAGTCCACCTCCTCCATTTGGGATGATTCATTGTCTAAAGGAGGGAGGAAGGAAAGAAAGAAAGAAAGGAAGAAGATAAAGTAAGATAAAATAAAGTTATTAAAATAAAAAAATAATTATTAAGAAAAAAATTTTTTAAAAAACCGGACGGATAGAACCCTAGGACAAATGGTGGAAGCAAAGCTATACAGACAAAATCTCACACAGAAGCATACACATACACACTCGCATAAAGAGGAAAAGGGGAAAAAAGTCATAAATACTGCTCTTGAAGTCCACCTCCTCAATTTGGGATCATTCCTTGTCTACTCATGTATTGCACAGATGCAGGGTACATCAAGTTGATTGTGGAGCTTTAATCTGCTGCTTCTGAGGCTGCTGGGAGAGATTTCCCTTTCTCTTCTTTGTTCTCACAGCTCCCAGCGGCTCAGCTTTGGATTTGGCCCCGCCTCTGCATGTAGCTCACCGGTGCCTGTTTTTCGCTCAGACAGGACGGGGTTAAAGAAGCCGCTGATTCGGGGTCTCTGGCCCACTCAGGCCGGATACCGGGAAACAAAGAGGGAAGAAAAAGTCTCTTACCTCTTCGGCAGCTCCAGACCTTTTCCCAACTCCTTCCCGGCTAGCCGTGGTGCACTAACCCCTTCAGGCTGTGTTCACGCCGCCAGTCCTCTCCTTGCACTCCGACCAAAGCCCAAGCCTCAGCTCCCAGCCCCAGCCCCCGCCCCGCCCAGGTGGGTGAGCAGACAAGTCTCTCGGGCTGGTGAGTGCCCGTCAGCCCCACTCCTCTGTGCGGGAATCTCTCCGCTTTGCCCTCCGCACCCCTGTTGCTGCGCTCTCCTCCGCGGCTCTGAAGCTCCCCACCTCCTCCACCCACAGTCTCCGCCCACGAAGGGGCTTCCTAGTGTGTGGAAACCTTTCCTCCTTCACAGCTCCCTCCCACTGGTGCAGGTCCCGTCCCTATTCTTTTGTCTCTGTTTTTCCTTTTGCCTTACCCAGGTACGTGGGGAGTTTCTTGCCTTTTGAGAGGTCTGAGGTCTTCTGCCAGCTTTCAGTAGGTGTTCTGTAGGAGTTGTTCCATGTGTAGATGTATTTCTGGTGTATCTGTGGGGAGGAAGGTGATCTCCACGTCTTACTCTTCCTCCATCTTCCCCTCGTCCCTCTCACTTTTCTTTTTGAAACCACACTTTCATTTACTCTTTGATCACTTCTTCACACTCTCAGCCATGTGCTTACAGTAGGCACATGATCTCGGCCTAAGCCAGTTAGAGCCTTGCATTCCCCTAAGCATCAATTATTAGTTCAAGAGTGGGCATATGACCTCAGTAGAGCAAAAGAGATTCAGTGAGACTTTCATGCACACTTCTGGGAAAGAGGTTCATGTTCTTGTCAGTGGACTTAGAGTTGTATGAATGTAAGTTCTGGAGTTGCTATAGCCATCTTATGACCATGACAGACAAATATGAAATGGATGAGAGGCAGAGGATAAAGTCAAGGAATGAGGCATGGGATCTTGGATACTTGCTTGAGCCATCAATACAGACTTGTTCACCTGGAATTTTTCATTATTTGATCCAATAAATTCTTTTTTTTAAATATAAGTCACTTAAGAGTTCTGTTTTCTGTCACTTGCACCTAAAAGCATCTAGTTGACCATTCGCATCCAATCCATGTCACAGGCTTTACTTTATATAGCCACTCACAGTGCCAAATCTTTCAACATGAAGTGCGGGGGGGAGGGGGAGAGCTGGGGGAGAGAAAGAGAAACATGTTTAAGCACTCTGGCCTAGATTAGTAGAATAGGTTAAAATGAGACTTTTTTTTATCTTTATATGGTAATTTATTTCACAGTTATTCAGTGATGAACAATGCAAGGCACTGTGCTAGGCACTGGGCATTCAGTGTTGAAAGATAATTCAACTCTGGAGTTTACGAAGTAGTGGGGAGATTGGTACATAAGCCACAAGCCAATGACTCCAACACAAGGAATAGGGTAATAGAAGGATGTTCAAGAGACATCTAACTAAGATAAGAAACTTGAACTCTGCTCTGTAATGTGAATACTAGGCAGCCAAGTGGAGAAGGCTGCTGCAAAGGAAATAACATAAAGCATGCCCTTTAGGAATACCTGAGCTTTGAGTGCCTTATGTAGCTACTGGCCCTGGTGTTAGGGATTTATATTGGAAGAAAGTTTTGTGCATGACTAATTTGGATTCTTGGGTTCCTGAGACAGTAATTAAATGGCTGATACTCCTATTTAGAAATGATGCCAGCACCCAGATCTGGGTCAGAATGATAGAGTGGAATTTAGCTCCTCCTTAGAATCCAAACCACATTACCTGAATGTGTATTTGTGCCTCCAGCAGGGTGCCATTGCAGCACGGAGAATATACCATAGATGTGATCCCTGCCTTAAACGAGGGTAAAAACTGTAATGGCCACTTTGATAGGAGACAGAAGGGTGGGATTAAGGAAGGAAAATTTACAAATTTGATTGAGAAAAATTTACTTAATTCATTGATATGTGACTGGATAGTTACCTCATTTGCAAGTCATGGGTAAAGGTGTTGTGCAGAATGGAAAGCAAATAAAAGTATGTAATTTGGATAGGGAATGGGTGAGTATCTTTAAAGTTTTCAGGTGCAGAATATAGTAGTCAACTCTTTCTCTTCTGATAAAATATGATGTCTCATCCCTCTCCCTTATCATGCTCTATTATATTTTTAAGGAACTAAAGAATACCATTCCTCCTCATGGGGAAATATCATGTTTTTCTTTTCTTTTCTTTTTTTTTAATCCAGCCATGCTAGGAATCTTATGCACATCCTACCCCTAACTGCCAGTCTTCCTACTCCATCACTGCATTACTAGTTAAATGGCTTTTAATGTGCACTGAGTGTCAGCAGTCTTCTAGGTGCCCTAGAGGAAGAAGAGCTCTGCCTGAGCATTCATTTTAAATTAAGCGTAAAGGTTTGTGCTCAATTGTGACAATATTCAAATTATATTTTCGAGCTACCTTACCATCTTAAAGCTACTTTCCAAAAGCTGACTATAAAGACTACCCAAATTCTCATGTGCTTTGGTACAAACTGCCTACAATCAGGGTCGATAGTGCTTTAAAATAGAAAAACAGCTTATAGCTGTAGATGATCAAATGATATGTGGCAGTTAAAATACACAGGAGAGCTGTGTTTGGGAATTTTTAAATGTTTAAATCAAAGGGAACATAACAGTAGTAGTAGGGAAATATAGCTTGTTATGGCTCACAGGCTATATAGGTGTGCCTACATTTTGGAAAATCTCCCATTTAAGAAACCCAAATTTAATTTAAAAATGGGGTGATTATTTGCATTACTGAAGGATTTGTTTAAGGAAGAGTTATTAAAATGTGTAATGCATTTGCTGCTTTTAAGTGTTGGCTTTTATAGATTGGAGATGAATATCAAGGAAACAAAAGTCAAGTATTTAACACTAATATCAAATGGAAAATGGAGAGGGACCATCCCTACAATTATAACTTATAAATGAGGCAAATAATTCAATTTCCAATGAGAAAGTATCTACATATGAGGAGGCACTAGTATTTTGAAGGCCATAGAAGGGAATCTCTGTATGTGTAATAGCAAAAGACATAACATGCTATTGTAATCACCCCACATAATTAGTTCAAAGAAGCGGCATAAGTGAAAGAGTTTATGAACACAGGGAGGGAGGGAGGGAAGGAGAGAGGGAGAAGGGGAGAGGGGATGAGAGAGGTATTAGAGAATAATTTGGTTGATTACAATAAAGGGTATCTGGTGAAGGGTTGGGATGCTGAGAGGGAAGATGTGCCACTGTTTGGCCACCACGTTGACTTGGAGCAGGAGTTATTCTCACTAGAGTCCACTGATGCCCCTTGCCTTTGACAACTCATTCATTCACTCATTCATTCTTACATGTATTCCTTTATTCATTCAGTGGATGTATCTTTGCTGAGCAATTATGATGCAGAGGCATACAATAATTGGGGAAGAAAGGAGACTGTTGGGGGAAAGTGAATCTTCAGGGCACAAAGTTGGAGGACTTCTTGCAGTAGTGAATCTGTGCTACTGAGAGACAGAGCTAAGCTTTGGTCACATTCTTGAAATCTTCCAATTGTACATCCTGAAAGGCTGATTAAGGAACAATGCCTTTGAATGCTATACTGGGAAATGGGGACAATGGGGTTACTCTCTTGGCTTTGACATCAAGTTAGTTGACTGACCTTGGGCCAGCCCATAAGCTTTCTGGGCCTCAGTCTCCTTGTCTAAAAAAGAGGATGATTCTGTAATGCTGCTTGCCCTATCCACACGTGGGTGAACTTGGGATTAATTAGATTAAAGAAGTGATCAGTGAAGCACATTAAAACTCCTCAGACGGTGATACCAAGTGAGCAGGATGAATAACAATTCAAATGTCAGCTATAGAGCTGCAATTGGGGTTTGTTTTAAACGGGTCACTTTGTGAAAACCAGAGAAAATGCTATTTTATAAAAGTAAACTGTATATTTTATAATCGTTTTAGGTTTTCAGAACAATTAAGATAGTATAGACAGTTCACATATACCTCACACCCAATTTCCATTATTATTAACATCTTACATTGGTATGGTATATTTGATGAATCAATATTTATGTATGCATTGACATTAAATAAATTCTGTATGTTATTCAGATTTTCTTAGTTTTTATCTAATGCCCTTTTTCTGTTCCAAAATACCATCTAGTATAT
This sequence comes from Neophocaena asiaeorientalis asiaeorientalis, assembly GCF_003031525.2. Classification (NCBI taxonomy): domain Eukaryota; kingdom Metazoa; phylum Chordata; class Mammalia; order Artiodactyla; family Phocoenidae; genus Neophocaena; species Neophocaena asiaeorientalis. The sequence continues at coordinate 211,590 of NW_020185318.1, forward strand.
CATATTACAGTTAGTTGTGTGTCTAGTTAAGCTCCTCTTGCTGTACTGGCTTCTGAAACTTTCCTTATTTTTGATAACCTGGATATTTTTAAAATTGTGGTAAAGTATACATAACATAAAACTTACCATCTTAACCATTTTTAAGTGTATAGTTCAGTGGTATTAAGTACATTATCATTGTTGTACAACCGTCACAACCATCTGTCTCCAGAACTCTTTTCATCTTGCAAAACCGAAACTCCAGTACTCGTTGAACACTTTTAACACCCCATCCTCCTTCCCCCACCATTCTACTTTCTGTCTCTTATGAATTTGACTACTCTAGGTACCTCATGTAAGTGGAATCATACAGTGTTTGTCTTTTTGTGTCTGGCTTCTTTCACTTAGCATAATGTCTTCAAGGTTCATCCATGTTGTAGAATGCATCAGAACTTTCTTTTTATAGTGAAATAATATCCCATTGTATGTGTATTCCACGTTTTGCTTACCCATTCTTCTGTCAGTGGACATTTGAATTGCTTCTACTCCTGGGTTGTTGTGAATAATGCTGCTATGAACATAGGTAAACAAATATCTCTTTGAGTCTCTGCTTTCAGTTCTTTTGGGTGTATACCAAGAAGTGAAATTGCCGGATCATGTGGTAATTCTATTTTTAATTTTTGAGGAACCTCTGTACTGTTTTCCACAGCAGCTGCCCTGCATTACATTCCCAGCAGCCGTGAACAAGGGTTCCCTTTTCTCCACATCCTTGCCAACAATTTTTATTTTCTGTTTTTTTTTAATAGTAGCCACTCTAATGGGTGTGAGGTAATATTTGATTTGCATTTCCCTAATTAGTGATGTTAAGCATCTTTTCATGTGCTTGTTGGCCATTTGTACGTCTTTGGAGAAACATCTATTCAAATATTTTGTCCATTTTATAATCAGAGTGTTTGTTGCTGTTGACTTGCAGGAGTTTTTAATTTAATCTGGATATTAACCCCTTATCAGATATGTGATTTCTAAATAGTTTCTCTCATTCTGTAGGTTGTTGAAGATGCCAAATTTAAAGAGACTTGCAAAGTATTTTGACATAAGTACTCAACTAATCAGACATCTTAGTTTTTTAACCACATTTTCCAGCCTATCACCTTATTGTTAGTGCCTCCTACTTGTTCACCCCCACACTCAACTTAGAATGACTTAGAGACCTTTGATGCAGAAAAGAATTGCTGTGCAATGAAAAGAGACAAAAATGAAGAATAAGTGAATGAATGAAATTATAGTGGCTTCTGTCCAACAGACCTCTGATCGATACAAAGTATCTGGAAGATTTTTCATGGATTTAATTTTTTTTTCCTTTAGAAAATATAACACCTTTACTAGCCATTTAAAATTGGTTTTAGCCACTGAACAGGTAGCCTGTTGTTACCTTTCCTAAAAGTTATTCCCATCTCCATGAACAGAAGGGACCAGATGCCCTTTTTTTTAATGTTTGTTTATTTATTTGGCTGTATCGGGCATTAGTTGCAGCATGCGGGATCTTCGTTGATGCGTGCAGGCTCTTAGTTGCGGCATGCAGGATCTTTTGGTTGAGGCATGTGGGGTCTTTTGTTTGCGGCATGCAGGATCTAGTTCCCTAACCAAGGGTCGAACCCAGGCCCCCTGCATTGGGAGCATGGAGTCTTAACCACTGGACCACCAGGGAAGTCCCAGGACCAGATTCCTTTAGACCAAGTTTCAAATTGCCCAGATGTCTTCTCTAGAAAAAGGAATTTGTCCCTGTGAAGCAGGGGCAGGCAGCCCAGGGAACAGATGGATGTCAGTGAGTGTCCCTGGAGGTGATCATTATAACCCTTCACCATTCCAACCCACACTATGTCCATTCTTCTTCTATACCTTTTTTCAGACTGCTTACTCTTCTAGTTTCCATTGATTTCTTCTCCTCCCATTTTAAAAGACGAAACCACCCCACTGACATATTAAAGTACTACTTGACAGAACTGGGCTTAGACCTGCAGCTCATAATTCCAACTTGACAGTAGGCCTCCTTCCAAAGGATAGAAATGTGTTTTTTGACAGAATTTGAAGATCAGGAAGAGAATTATCAAGGAACTTTCAGCTTCCCTCCTGGGAACCATTTATTGGTTCTGAGCACAAGTGCTTGGACACAGTGAGAGCAACATCTCCACACTGATCAGACTGATGTTTATACCATCTTCAGGGCACCGTCAGCCTCTTCACCACTGAGGGTCCCTCTCAGATATAATTGGGTCTAGCAGGGCTAAGACACAGGAAAGAAAGGAAGGAATGGATAAGAAAGAGACACATAAAATGGAAAGTGATAGGGTTCCATCAATGATGAGATTGGGTGTTCACATAGTGTCCAGAGCACACTGCTTGCTCATAATGTTTAGGAAGACCAGAATGTTTAGAGTAATGAAACCAAACACAACGCCTGGTGCTGTACCTATGATATCTCATTTAATCTTCTTGAGAACCCAATGATGTAGGTACTATTATTACCACCCTCATTTTACAAAGGAAGGAAATAGGGAAGTTGTGTGAGTTGCCCAAGATTATACCAGAAAACTTAGGGATCAGGTGAAATTTTCTGACCCCACAAATTTTCCTAGTACTAACCCAACAGCTTTTTGTTTTTGTTTTGCTTAAGAGTGGGCAGAGGGTAAAGCAAATTGGTTGATAAAGTGAAGGCAAAAAAAAGTGTTCTGTGACATGATAGAGAAAAAGAGAGTATGGGGACATATGGTGCCAGAAAGAAAACTAGAATTGGTAGAGAGGGAGAAGAGTTAGATAGCAGTTAAAGGGACACTTGAAAGAAAATATTTGGTACCTAATGTCTTAGTGGCTCCTATATCTTCTTCAATATGAACAAAGACTAAACGAAAATGATTTAAAAATGATTTTTCAATTCAAAATAAGAATAAAGGTGTTTTTCTTCCCCTAATGAATATAGGTTAAGATAGTTGTAAAGAGTAGTTCACAGGCCAGGTAACAAAGTCAGGTAGGATCACATAGGTGGAAATCAAAAACAAAGAAAAAAAGAACATCAAACAAATGTCATGAAAAACAGTATTTGCTCATGCATTCCTAGCACATCACAGGATGGCTTTATGTTATTTCTCGAGACACCTAACCTATTTTATGTTTATCCAATCGTTTGGACAGTTGCCAATGACAACTTCTGTTGTTTTGTTTTACATCTTTATTGGAGTATAATTGCTTTACAACGGTGTGTAATTTCTGCTTTATAACAAGGTGAATCAGTTATACATATACATATGTTCCCGTATCACCTCCCTCTTGCGTCTCCCTCCCTCCCACCCTCCCTATCCCACCCATCCAGGCGGTCACAAAGCACAGAGCTGATCTCCCTGTGCTATGCGGCTGCTTCGCACTAGCCATCTGTTTTACGTTTGGCAGTGTATATATGTCCATGGCACTCTCTCACTTTGTCACAGCTTACCCTTGCCCCTCCCCATATCCTCAAGTACGTTCTCTAGTAGGTCTGTGTCTTTATTCCCGTCTTACCCCTAGGTTCTTCATGACAAATTTTTTTCTTAGATTCCATATATATGTGTTAGCATACGGTATTTGTCTTTCTCTTTCTGACTTACTTCACTCCATATGACAGACTCTAGGTCCATCCACCTCACTACAAATAACTCAATTTTGTTTCTTTTTATGGCTGAGTAATATTTCATTGTATCTATGTGCCACA
>NW_020185318.1:215557-215843 GCF_003031525.2 Neophocaena asiaeorientalis asiaeorientalis
TTTTATTTCCATTTCTCTAAGAGGTGGGTCAAAAAGGACCTTGCTGTGATTTATGTCATAGAGTGTTCTGCCTATGTTTTCCTCAAAGAGTTTGGTAGTTTCTCTCCTTACATTTAGGTCTTTAATCCATTTTGAGTTTATTTTTGTGTATGGTGTTAGGGAGTGATCTAATCTCATATTTTTACATGTACCTGTCCAGTTTTCCCAGCACCACTTACTGAAGAGGCTGTCCTTTGTTCATGGTATATTCCTGCCTCCTTTATCAAAGATAAGGTGACCATATGTG
>NW_020185318.1:216205-216550 GCF_003031525.2 Neophocaena asiaeorientalis asiaeorientalis
TGGGCTTTTGTTTGTTGGAAGATTTTTAATCACAGTTTCAATTTCAGTGCTTGTGATTGGTCTGTTCATATTTTCTATTTCTTCCTGGTTCAGTCCTCTCCTAGCGCTCGGACTGAAGCCGGAGCCTCAGCTCCCAGCCCCGCCCGCCCCAGCGGGTGAGCAGACAAGCCTCTCGGGCTGGTGAGTGCAGGTCGGTCCCGATCCTCTGTGTGGGAATCTCTCTGCTTTGCCCTCCACACCCCTGTTGCTGTCCTCTCCTCCGGGGCTCCAAAGCCTTCCCCCTCTGCCCGCGAAGGGGCTTCTAGTGTGTGGAAACCTTTCCTCCTTCACAGCTCCCTCCCACTG